>NW_028270167.1:61052065-61269565 GCF_037043375.1 Chiloscyllium plagiosum
ATCCATATTGGCTTAATCCTGTCAAAGCCAGACAGGTCCAGAAGGAGGTGGAGGCCATGCTCAATGACGACATCATCAAACCAAGCCAGAGCAAGTGGAGCTCTCCAATTGTCCCAAACCAGACAGGAAGCAATAATTTTTCTTGGAAGGTCAACACTGTTACAAATTCAGAAATATCCAATAACAACATTGGAGGACTATGTCGAGAAAGTTGGACAAGTCAGTTACATCACCAAGTTGGATTGAATGCGTGGTTACTGGCAGGTACCTTTATCAGAGAGGGTAAAATAAATTTCTGAATTGTAACGCCAAATCAGCTGTATCAATTAAAACTAATGCCCTTTGGAATGAAGAACGCACCCAACACATTCCAAACACACAAGAACAGATGTATGGCTGGGTTAACAAACTGTGCAGTCCATTTGGATGACGGAGTGATTCTTAGTAAGTCCTGGAAAGATCACTTGGTACAGATGGCAGAGCTCTTTGAACGAATACAAGAAACAAACTGGTGGTAAAATTAAAGAAAACTGAATTTGTGAAAGCAGACGTGATGCTCTTGGGACATGTTCTTGACTCCATGGAATGCAAAGACAAAAGCTACAGAGGAATTTCCACGACCAACCTCAAAGAAAAAAGTGCTTCATTGCTTCGGACTCAGCGGAATCATTCAGGGTTTGTTCCAAACTTCAGCAGTGTAGTGGCACCGTTAACCGATTTGCTGAAAAAGAACACAAAATTTTGGTGTACAAAACAATGCCAGGAGGTCCTCGGACATTAAAAAGAAATATTGACCACCAACCCAGTTTTCGATACACCAAACATTACGAAACCTTTCAAAGCTGCAATTGATGCTAGTGACATAGGAGTTGGAGCTGAATTGCTGCAGGACGATGACATGGAATTGTACTTTTCAAAGAAACTCAACAGTCACGAGAGGAAACATTCCATGATTGAGACAGAACTATTGAGTTTGGTACTAGCCTTATGGCATTTTAACGTGTATGTCACGAATAATGCATTGGAGACAATTGTGTACACGGATCCCAAACTGCTTACATTATGAGAATGCCTTAAAGAATATTTCATTGGAGACTATGCTACAGACTTTTAATTTTAAAATTGTACATGCAGTTCGTCATAAAAATGCAATTGCAGAGGCGTTCTCACGGATTTAACTGATAAAGTTTAGATGAGATTTGTATTTATCCAATGTTAAATATAGGTATATGGGAAGAAATTAAGGTGAACTTGGATTTAAGTTGTCAGTATGTTATAGTAATCTGTTTAAAGAATACAAAAAGAAATAAGACCATGTTTTAATTATGATGGTTCTTTTTTGAGAGGGAAGGTGTTATGAAGGTGGAAAGGGTATTGTATCTTTAAGAGAGTTGAAGGATTTACAAGCACAGCGAGTTCTGGAAAATTTATAGTGGAACATTTGGTCCAGAAGCTGGCAGTACCTGGATAGCTATGAGACAAAAATAAAATGAAATTCGATCAATCAGTTTACATTATGCCCCAAGATTCTAAACTCCAATCAAGTTTGAATTTTGCATTTTGACAATGTTAAATAAAATGAAATGACCCGATGCTTTGGGGTAGAAAAACAAAATAAAATGAACAGTTGGCGGAGAACTAGCAAGCCACCAACATCTGCAGACTGCCCGGAGAATAGCTCTCCTAAATGTACCTTTATTTGTCAATGTCCTGTGAAACAGAAATCCGAAGGAGAAGAAAAGATGACAGAGGAAAATACAAAGAGAAAATTTGACAGCGGTTTGCTTCAGAAATTTGAATGTTTTAGTAAATCTTAATTGTTTTTTTATTATCGGAGCAGTATTGTAGAAGGGAAAATAAAAGATTTGTCAGAGAAAGAAGTTGCAAATAGTTGTTAGTTAATTATTCTCTGTTAGACTTTTAAAAAAAAAGAGTTGTTAATTTTTATTTTAAATAGTGACCTTTAGGATAGTTCTTGGCCTCTCGAATTTTAACATATTACAGCACAGGTTAAACCTTTTCTGTGTTGCAGGTTTAAATTAGCGGGGGTGGGTGGGTGATTACCCCGTGTTGTAACACATTAAGTCTGAATTCTCTGCACAGATGCTGCCAGACCTTTGAGCTTTTCCAGGACGTTTTGTCTTTGTTTCTGGTTTACGAAATCTGAAATTCTCTTGACTTTCTTATTTGTATCATTGACAGCCACGGTTGAGGTGCTGGAGGACAGGAAGACAGCTAATGTCATTATTTGTAACAAGGCTGCAAGGAAAAGCTAGGGAACTGCAGACCAGTGAGTTTGATGTCAAGCGTGGTTAAGTTTTTGTAGGAGATTCTGAGGGGAAGGTTTTACATACATTTGGAAAGGCAAGGACTGATTAGGGATATTCAGTATGACTTCGTGTCTGGGAATCCACGTCTCACAAACTAGATTGCAGTTTTGAAGAGTTGACGAAGAAAATAGATGAAGGTAAAGCAGCATACTTTGTCTACGTGAAGAAAGTGAGGACCAACAGGTTCCACATGGTAGCCTTTTTAATAAGGTTACATCACAGGGGATCAGGAAGAGCTATCCAATTAGACACAAAATTGGCTTGACAGTAGGAGGTAGATGTTGCTGGGAGAGATTTGTTGTTCCAATTGGAGGCCTGTGACCAGTGGTTGCCACAAGGACCAGGCTGCTGCTGTTCATTGTTTTTGTAAATGATTCGGATCATAATATAGGAACCATAGATAGTAAGTTCGTAGATGAAACCCCAAAATTTGTGTTAATAGTGGACAGTGAAGAAGGGTATCTTGGAGAACAATAAGATCTTGATCAACTGGGAAAGTGGGCTGGTGATTGTCAGATAGAGCTTCATGCAGATAAATGTGAGGTGTTGCATTTTGTAAGACAAGCCAGGACAGGTTTTATACAGTTAACGGTAGGGCACTGGGGAGTGCTGTCAAACAGAGAGATCCAGGGTGCAGGTACATAGTTCCTTGAAAGTAGAGTCACAGGTAGACATGGTGGTGAAGAAGGCATTAGGCACACTTACCTTCATCAGTCAGAGCATTGATTAGAGGAATTGGGATATCATGTTATGACTGTACAAGAGAATGGTAAGGCCATATTTGGAGTACTGAGTACAATTCTTGTAGCCGTGCTAAAGGAAGCATGTTATAAACTGGAAAGGGGACAAAATATTTTAAATGGTGTGAGGGAGATTGGAGGTTTTGAGGTATAAAGATAGGCTGTGATTTTGTTCTTTTTGCGTAGGAGGCTGAGGGGTGAATTTATTGGGGTTTATAAAATCATGAGGGCCATTGATAGGATGAATAGCCAAAGTCTTTTCCCCAGGGTGGAGGTTCCCAAAGCCATAGAGGATAGGTTTAAGGTGAGAGGGACGAGATTTTAATGAGATCTAATGGCAGCTGTTTCTCACAGAGAGTGGTGTGGACATGTAGCGAGCTGTCGGAGGAAGTGGTATTGGTGAGTGTAATTACAACAATTGAAAGGCAATTTGATGTGTTCATGAACAGGAACATTTTGGAGGGGTATGTGCCAAAAACAGAAAAATAGAACTCATTCAATTTAGGAAAACTGGTGAGCATGGAGGAGTTGGGTCAAAGGCTCTGTTTTCATATTGTATGAGGATAAGAGTCTGTTCATTCTTCATTGCCCTCAATTAATTTCCAAGTCAAAAGTCCTCTGTAAATACTTGCAGTGATATAAATCTCTGAACTTTCTTAAATACAGAATTCCTAACATTGATGTGGTGCTGTAGATCACAGCAGCAACATCAGCAGAAGCAGCATTATATTCAAGCACAATCTGTAACTTTTTGAATGGGATAATCCCTCAGTCCATCACTACCACTAAGCTGACAACTCTGACATCTCCCTGGCAATGCGAAAAATTACTCAGCTATCTCCAGTTCCCAAAGAGGGGAATAGTTGCAATCTGACCAATTACCACACCCTCAGTGCCATCACAAAAGGCAAATTAGTGGTCGTTTTTCTGACAGAGCTGTCAAGCAGCACAGAACGAAAGTGCTCAATGTGGTTTCCGATAGGTCCCCATGTGGAGATGATGCTGTTGTGGAAATGGCACTGGATTATTAATCCTGAACAGGTTAATGCACTGGCAGCTGGTGGAAGTTAAAAAATATTTTTTTAAAATATCGAGCTGTGAAATCTGGGGTCAGTAATATTCACATTGAAGCAAACGTTGCTTGTAAACATCAATTTCCTTCCCCAATGTACTTTCAGGAAGTGAATCTCCCGTGTTTTCCTGGTCTGTCCTAAAAGTGACTCCAGATACACAGACATGTGATAAACTCTTCAATGATCTCGAAAACGGTCAAACAAGGCACTCAAATATATCAAACTACTCCGAGGTTTGGAAGCATAAAATCGACATAAAACTCGATATTGGAAAGGGGAACGGGTAACACAGTCATAGAACATAGAACAATACAGAACAGAACAGGCCCTTCGGCCCACGATGTTGTGCCGAACATTTGTCCTAGCTTAAGCACCTATCCATGTACCTATCCAATTGCCGCTTAAAGGTCGCCAATGATTCAGACTCTACCACTCCCACAGGCAGCGCATTCCATGCTCCAACCATTCTCTGGGTAAAGAACTTACCCCTGACATCTCCCCTATACCTTCCACCCTTCACCTTAAATTTATGTCCCCTTGTAACACTCTGTTGCACCCGGGGAAAAGGTTTCTGACTGTCTACTCTATCTATTCCTCTGATCATCTTATAAACCTTTATCAAGTCACCCCTCATCCTTCGCCGTTCCAATGAGAAAAGGCCTAGCACTCAACCTATTCTCGTACGACCTATTCTCCATTCCAGGCAACATCCTGGTAAATCTTCTCTGCACTCTCTCCAAAGCTTCCACATCTTTCCTAAAGTGAGGCGACCAGAACTGCACACAGTACTCCAAATGTGGCCTAACCAAGGTCCTGTACAGCTGCAACATCACTTCACGACTCTTGAATTCAATCCCTCTGCTAATGAACGCTAATACACCATAGGTCTTCTTACAAGCTCTATCCACCTGAGTGGCAACTTTCAAAGATCTATGAACATAAACCCCAAGATCCCTCTGGTCCTCCACCTTACTAAGAACCCTACCGTTAACCCTGTATTCCACATTCTTATTTGTCTTTCCAAAATGGACAACCTCACACTTGACAGGGTTGAACTCTATGTGCCACTCCTCATCCCAGCTCTGCATCATATCTAAGTCCCTTTGCAGCCGACACAAGCCCTCCTAACTATCCACAACTCCACCAATCTTCGTATCATCTGCAAATTTACTGACCCACCCTTCGACTCCCTCTTCCAAGTCATTAATAAAAATTACAAACAGCAGAGGACCAGAACTGATCCCTGCTGAACTCCACTTGTAACTGGGTTCCAGGCTGAATATTTTCCATCTACAACCACTCTCTGACTTCGACCGGTTAGCCAGTTTTCTATCCAACTAGCCAAGTTTCCCTCTATCCCATGCCTCCTGACTTTCCGCATAAGCCAACCATAGGGAACCTTATCAAATGCCTTACTAAAATCCATGTATACTAAATCCACTGCTCTACCCTCATCCACATGCTTGGTCACGTCCTCAAAGAATTCAATAAGACTTGTAAGGCAAGACCTACCCTTCACAAATCCGTGCTGGCTGTCCCTAATCAAGCAGTGTCTTTCCGGATACTCATAAATTCTATCCCTCAGTACCCTTTCCATTACTTTGCCCACCACCGAAGTAAGACTAACTGGCCTGTAATTCCCGGGGTTATCCCTATTCCCTTTTTTGAACAGGGGCACAACATTCGCCACTCTCCAGTCCCCTGGTACCACCCTCGTTGACAGTGAAGACGAAACGATTATTGCCAACGGTTCTGCAATTTCCTCTCTTGCTTCCCACATAATCCTGGGATATATCCCGTCAGGACGGGGGACTTATCTATCCTCACGTTGTTCAAAATGTCCAACACATCTTCCTTCCTAACAAGTATCTCTTCTAGCTAGTCCGTTTCACAAACTCCTCTTCAACAATACGGTCCCTCTCATTTGTAAATATGACTGTTTGTCAACTGCAGAGATCTCCTTCCTAACATCTGAGAGCATGTGATAGCTGTACTCCAACTGTCTCCTGATCCCTTTAGTGTCCGGAAATCCTTTTTATATTTAATGTCCTGGCATCCTCAGGACGTTCTCCCTTATGTGGGAGAGAAAGCCCCACGTTCACCAGTCTCGGAGTACAGACATTTATTCTTATCTCAATGCAGAGTGAAGTGCCCATACCGAATACTGTGGCCCATTATTTTAGACGTCCCAGCCAGGAGAATTACCATCCCTGCTTCCAACCTGTCTCTCCCTGTCAGAGTTTTATATATGTCACTGAGATCTTCACTCATTTTCCTTAAGCCCATGGAATACAGGTCCAATCACCCAAAACTCTGCTCCCAAAACAAGCCTGTCATCCCAGAGATCAGTCTGGTCATCCTTCACTGTAATTCCTCAATGTCAGGTTTGTCTTTTATTAAGTAAGGAAACCAAAACTGCACACAATACAGCACAATGCTCGAGATGGGATCTCACCAAGGCCCTGTACAACTGCTGTAAGATACCCTTACTCCTGTACTCAAAATTCCCTGAAATAAAGGTTGACACATCATTTATCTTCCTAACTGCTTACTGCTCCTACAATATTGCTTTCAGTGACTGGTGTACAAGGAGATCTAAATCTTTTTCAATGTTACAGCTACCCACTTGGTGGGTCTGTGTACAGTGGGCGCGTGCCAATGCCATTCCCAGTACTGACTTCTAGGTTCAGAACTCACTGCCCTGCATTGGAGGTCTGCAGAGAAGAAACAAAGAAAGAATATTAATCCCTTTAAAGATCAACATGTTTCAACTAATCTCTTTTCAAATGATAGTTTGCTGTTCTACTGTTCCCACAAAAGTACCTACCGTCACACCCACCCCATTATCCTCCATGTGCCATGCATTTGCCCATTCACTCCACTTGTCTCAACCACCTTGGAGTTTTTTTTACATCCTCCTCACCCACTCACAATCCAACCTCGTTTAGTGCTGTCGGCAGGTTGTGAAATATTGAATTTGAGTACCTTAACTAAACGTTTGACATGCATTGGGAATCGCTGGGGCCCAAGAATCAATCCCTGCGACACTCAATCATCCTTGTACTTCAAAACAGAATGTTTTATTCCTGTTAATTGTTTCCTGTCAGCTCTCCTATTCTAAAACCATGTTCATATTTTAACCCGAATCCTGTAACATTTGACTTTGCCAGCGTCTTTACCAAGATCCTTCTGAAAATCCAAATGCACTGCATCCATTGCTTCTCCGTATGTATCAACCAGTCAGTTTCTTAAATATGATTTCCATTTCATGTTGAACCATTACATAAGAACTAGGAGCATCAATAAGATCATGGCTGATCATTCCATAGCCTCAGCTCCACTTACCCGCACATTCACCTTATCCCTTTGTTCCTTTACTGCTAAAAAAAATCTATCTGACACTGAAAGGCATTCAATGATAAAGCTTCAACTATTTCAGTGGGCCGGAATTCCACAGATTCACAACCTTCTTGGTCAAGAAGTTCCTTCTCAATTCAGTCCTAAATCTGCTCCAAATAATTTTGAGATTTTGTCCTCTTGTCCTATTCTCATCTTCTACTGGAAACATCCTCTCTATTTTTATCTTATCTATTCCCCTCATAGTTATACCTGTTTCTCCCTGATTATCCCTCATTCCTTAAAATTCCAATCAACATATAATTATAGTCTACTTAGTCTCTCCTCATAAGCCAACTTCCTCAACTCTGGAACCAACCTAGAGAACTCCTGTGCATCCACTGTAGTGCCATGACATACTTTCTCAAGTAGGGAGACCAACACTGCACACAGTGTTGCAGGTGTGACCTCCCAGCACCCTGTACAGCAGAACATAACGTCCCTGTGTTTAAACTCAATCCTATTTTCAATGAAGAACACAATTCCATTTGCCTTGTTAATTACCTGCTGCACCTGCAGAACAACCTCTGTGATTCATGCACAAGGACACCCAGCTCCCTCTGCACAGATGCATGCTGCATTTTTACCATGCAATTGATAGCCTTTTTTTACTGTTATTCCCACCAAAATGGATGAAATCACATTTATTATAATTTCACTCCTTCTGCCGGACCTTTGCCCACTCACTTAAACTATTTTTGTCGCTTTGTAAAGTTTATCAGTCCTCTGCACATTTGCTCTGCCACTCATTTCCGGATCATCTACAATCTTTGAGATATTACACATGGTCACCAACTCCAAATCGTCCGTCTCAGCTGTGAATAATTGCGGTTCCAGCACTGATCCCAGAGACACACCACTAGTCACTGATCAGCAACCAGAAACTCACTCATTTGTTCCCAATCTCTGCTTCCTGTTAGTTAACCAATCCTCATGAAATGCGGGTGGCTATCAAAATAAATAAATGTCATAAATAATGGCAAAGACCAGTGGGAAACTAGACGATTGGGAAAGTTATAAAGGTTAAAAGAAAGCACACATGCCACACAAGCCCGTAATGCCACACATCTTTACGTTATGCAGCAGCTTTTATGGCGGCTCTGTATCGAGTGACTTTTTAAAATCTCCTTACACCAATTCTACTGGGTCCCCGTGATCATAATGTCTTCATAGCTTTCCAGTAAATTGGTTAATTATGACCTTCCTTTCATGAACTGATGCTGTGTCAATTTCTATCTAGATGCATTGCTATTTTTTCGTTGATTACAGCTTTAAGTATTTTCCCCAATATACTTGTTAGGCTAACTGGTCTGTAATTCCCACTTTTTTTCTACCCTTTTTAAACAGTGGCGTCTGATTTCCTGTTTTCTACCCTGCTGGAACTGTACCAGAGTCCAGTTAATTTAGAAAACAAATGCATTTTCTATTTCTTCCACCACCTCTGTTAGCACTCTGAGATGCATTCCATCAGGGCCAGGCGACCTATCTAACTTTAGATCCATGAACTTGCCCAACACTATCTCTCTCATGGGAATGGCTGTTTCCAGGTCCTCACCGGTATTCCTCTCTTTGACAATTCTGGCATCTTATTAGTGTCCTTCACTGTGAGACCAATTAAATATCTATTCAATTCCTCGGCCATTTCCTCACTAAATAACCCTTCTCGCCCTCTAAAGGACCAATTCTTACCTTTGCCATTCTTTTCACTTTATTTATTTTTAGAATCTTTTGATATCTTTCTGTATATTATGAGGTAGTTTGCTCTCGTAATCTATCTGTCTTATAGAGTCATAGAGTCATAGAGATGTACAGCATGGAAACAGACCCTTCGGTCCAACCAGTTCATGCCGACCAGATATCCCAACCCAATCTAGTCCCACCTGCCAGCACCCGGCCCATATCCCTCCAAACCCTTCCTATTCATATACCCATCCAAATGCCTCTTAAATGTTTCAATTGTACCAGCCTCCACCACATCCTCTGGCAACTCATAGATACACGTACTTTTATGTTTCTTGACAGGTTTTTTCGTTGCTTTCTTTTAACCTTTATAACTTTCCCAATCGTCTAGTTTCCCACTGGTCTTTGCCATTATTTATGACATTTATTTATTTTGATAGCCACCCGCATTTCATGAGACATCCATGGCAGATCGCTTTTCCTACAGTCCTTCCATTTCACTGTTATATGCTGTTGCTGCCCATTTGCAAAACTAAAACTGCTTTGAAAGCCAGCTACTGTTCATCAATGGTTCCACGTTAAAGTCTTTGCTTCCAGCCAACCTTAGCCAACTCCTCCCTCATCCTATTGGTGTCTCCTCTGTTTCAGCTCAGGACCCTGGTCTTGGACTTTATCTTCTCACCTTCCATCTGTATTCTAAATTCAAACATACTTTCAGTCCCAATAATTTCTCCCAAAGCATTCATTTCTAATTTCATTCTTTTTCTCTCGAGACTTACGCTTTCCAGTCTTCCTGGGAAGATTTGATTTATTTGGTTTGTTTCCTTCTGTGAAGACAGAACTGAAGTAATTGCTTCATAGTTCTGCTATTGCCTGTTCTCTATTCTCCTTCCTCTGGGTTCAGGCTGTAACGAAGCTGCACTTGTTTTCTCTAACCTTTTCCATTGACATTCACACTTATAATTCTTGTTAATATTCTCTTCAGAAACCCATCAATTCAAGTCCACACCATACAATCAGAGGAGCATAGTCTTTATACCGTCAGACATACAGCATGGTCTACACTCATCCCACGCTCTCTACATGAGGCCTGTAGCTGGGAATGTTATGAAACTTCAAGAGCTCGTCCAAGTACTATTTAGCTGTTATGTGGTTACCATAACAGCTCCCCTCTCAGGAAGTATATTCCAGAACCCAACACCCTCTGGATGATAAACAATCCTCAAATCCTGAGACCCTTCACTTGAAAAGTGTGTTTCCCTGGTTTTACCCCTTTGATTAAAAGAAACAGCTGCTGTCTATCCACTCTGTCCATGTCCCTCGTAATCTTATCCTTCTGAATCACACACCCCTCAATCTTCTCTGCTCCAAAGTAAACTATCCAAGCTTTTCCAGCTTCTCTCCAGAGGTGACATGCTCCAACCTAGGGAACATACTTGTGACTCTCCTCTGCACCCCATCCAGTGGAACCACATCCTCCCTGTAATGTGGCTCCCAGAACTCCAAACAGTATTCTACCTTGGCCGAACTAAAGTCCTGTATAGCTCTCATAATTGATGTTCCGATGAGTAAAGTTTATTTACTATTCCCAATGCCTTCTTAACTCAACTATTACCCTGTCCAGTCACATTCAGGGATGTGTGGAGAAGCACCCTCTGAGCTTCCTAGTGTGCTGACATTCATTGAGTACTCCCCTGTCTGATTCCTTCTCCCAAAACGCATCACCTCATATTTATCAGGGTTGCATTCCATCTGCTATTGATCTGCTCACCTGACCATTCCATCTCTATCTTCCTGTAACATAAGGCCTTCCACCTCACTGTCAACTACCCGGCCAATCTTTGTGTGAAAGATACACTGATTTATCACACACACCCCACTGTCTCCACATTCACATCTGCATCATTTATGAATAACATAAATAATAAGGGTTACAGCATTGATCCCTGGGCTACATCAGTGGTCACTGGTCTCCAGTCACACAAACATCCTTCTCCCACCACCCTCTTTCTCCTGCCTCTAAGACAATTTGAATATCATTTGTCTAGTTACCCTTGATACCATGATATTGTACTTTCTTTATCAGTTTTGCACGTTAGGCTTTGTCAAAGGTGTTGCTCAAAAAGAAAACATATAAATGACCTCCTCGAAAAAAATCAATAAAATTCGTTCGGCATCACCACCCTCTCATAACTTCATGCTGCCGATCCCTGATCAAACATTACCTCTCTCAGTGAAGATCAATTGTCTCCTTCCCTGTTTTCCCCAATAGTTTCCCTGACACTGATCTGATACTCACTGATCTATAGTTCCCTGGTCTACCTGCACCAACCTTTCCTGTAAAGGGTGCTCTCTATTACTCTGCCAACTCCCCTGTTACTAGGTTCTACTTAAACATTTGAGTCAGGGCATTTCCTCCCTTGTCTGCCACTGCAGCTATGATACAACTCTTCCAGACCTGGCGACTTGTCCAATTTTATACCAGCCAAAACCATCATTTCCTGCTCGCTTCTTATATCAATCTGCTCAAGAGCTTCCCAGTCCAGTCTTCTTGAAATATGTACCTGTCTCCTTCTTCTCCCAATTAAAACAGATGTGAAGCTCTCATGTCACAATCTAGCAATCTTCTCCAGCTTCAAACACAGATTGCTCCCTCGGTGTATAATGGGCCCTAATTATTCCCTGGTTATTCTTCACTGCTGATGTCCTTGTGGAATATCTTGGGATTCTCGCTAGTATTGCTCTCCCTTGTCAATGCCCATGTTCGTCACTCCACTTTGTGTGAGTTTTTTAAGTTTAATTTCGATCACCTCTCATTCTCTGAACCTCTCTGGGACACAGGCAGTGTTCCCTGATCAGACAATCTTGCCATCTGAGGCATTAATCTCGATAATGTCCTTACAGACCTTACAGTGTTTGTATAAATAAAATACATTGCCAGTCTTTCATTAAATAATTTTAATGTACTTTTCAAATTCACTGAAGCCAACTTTATCCTCGCAACTTAATGGCTTGCATGACTCAGGCATGTACCATTAATATAAGAAAAAAAAAAACTGCTTTTTATTAAGATGTCACTTAAATTCAAAATATTAAGGTCACTATTCCAAAAATTTCTTTTACAACAAAGTCTTCAATTAGCTGTTCTGATCACACATCATCAATTCCAGAACAACCTGATCTCTAGCTCGGTGTACAATATATCGTTAAAGCAACCCATCTCATAGACTCTTTTGAAATCCATTTTCCCAGCATTAACATTCACTTGGGTTAACACTCTTTAGATGTAACTTGAAGCTGCCCATTATTCCTGCCGTACCCACAAAGTTATATGTCTAATTTCCAGTTTTGGACCCTACACAACATTTGCACCACAATTTTGACTTTGATATACAACTCTAATAAATGTTTGCTTCTCCGTACCAGATTCTGTGGAATCTGCGTGACATGGGCTCTGGCGAGGTTCTTGGTAGATTCAGGTGAGATGTTTGGTGAGGCATATCTTAACATTGATATCATCTCGCCACACCTTACCTGTTCTTCTCAAGTGTCATTGTGACGTTATCACCAGATCTGCCGTTATGCTGGTGGAGTAGAGAAGGACAACGACCTTTCAACAATGCTGTGTAATTCCCAGAGAGCTGAGACTGCTCTAACCTTTGTGGGAATCTTACAGCAGGCTGGTAAAGTGTTGCTGCTGCTGTACAGTGTCTTAGTGAGATCACATCTGGAGTAGTGCAAACAGATTTAATCTCCTCACTGAGGAAAGGATAATTGAATTAAAATCAAAGATTGTTCCCACAACTGATTTCTGCAACAAAGGTGTTAATCATAAAATTCCTGCAGTGTGGAAGCAGGCCATTTGGCCCATCGACTCCACACTGATTCTCCGAAGACCATCCCATCCAATCCCCACCCAGTCTTTATAATCTGGCATTTTCCAAGACTGATGCCCCTAGCCTCCACATCCCTGGACATTATGGGTAATTTAGCTTGGCCAATCCACCTAACATGCGCATCTTGGGAGCAGTGAGAGGAAACTGGAGACTGAAATTGAACTGAGATCTCTGGTACAGTCAGGCAGCAGTGCTAACCACTGAGCTAGCCAGTGTGGGCAACACAACTTTCCTCAATATTTCAGCCCTTGAAAAGTGACATTTGACCAGGGATATTCCATAAGACCCTAAACCTGTCATTGATCAACAGGAGGTGGACATTGAGATCTTGAGCGGCTTGATAAGAAACAGGAGCAGGACATGCAAGTCCATTGAGACTATAATGTCGGAACAGCAGGAGGACATTCAGCAAAGCGGGTGTGTAAAGCAGAAACAGAATGAGTCCAATCAGCCACTCATGCCTCTTACAGAGCAATTCGAGCAGATCGTTTACAGCCTTATGCCTGTTACACAGGAATTGTGAAAGTGAACATAGAGGTTATAGAAAGGGAAGGACTTCGAATAATCCGCTTCACTGGGGAATGAAAAGTAGTGAGAAAACTATTGGGATTGAAGACAAATTGTTAGAAACCGTTATGAAGGAATTAATAACAGGAGATTTCCAAAATCAAGATACAATCCAGCAGAGTCAACATAGTTATACGAAGGAGAAATCATGCTTGAATGATTTGACTAACTTTCTTTAAATAAAACATAACAAGCTAGTTGGATAATGGGGATCATATAGATGTATTATATCTGGACTTCCAGACATTAGAGCATAACGAGCCTCGCAAAATATTAATATGGAAGACAAGGCCACATGGGGTTAGGAACAATTTACTTGCCAGGGGAGAGGATTAGCTAACCAGTAAAAACCATGATATGGAGTCGCTGGTTTTGGACTGGTTTGGACAAGGTCAAAAATCAAACGACACCAGGTTAGAGTCCAATGGGTTTATTTGGAAACACAAGGTTTCCTTGCGCTGCTCCTTTATCAGGTGTAAGAGAGAGGAAGACCTTAAACACAGAAGTTATAAAAGAAGATTAAAGGGTTGTACAACTTATGTACATGAATTGTACACACCTAAGATGGCTCTTAAATACTTAATCAGTTAGAATAGAGATGCAAATTTGATTAATTAATATGCAAATCGCAGAATTTATTTCAAGTCACTCCTGAAAATACCTTCAAGTAAATGAAGTAACACTTGCGGTCAGAGAATGTATTCTAAGCGTGAGACCTTGTTTGGACGCTGTCTGTGTCTTCATCTGGAGTCAGACTGGTTTTATTTACAAAGTAGGAGTTTGTAAAATATCACATTGACTGACTGTCTACAAATTGTATGATTTTGGAATAAAATAAAATGCATCTGCAAATACAAATGACAAATGCAAATTCACCCCGCAGATTAATATGTGCATACATGTGTGTGTGCGTATGTAGGAGAGAGGGGTGTGTTTGTGTGAAGGGGGGAGAGAGACACTCTATGTACGTGAGAGAGAGTGAGGAGGAGTGTGTGTGTGTGAGTGTGGGAGGGAGAGAGTGCTTGCGTGTGACAGAATGGAGTGCACGTGTGTGCATGTGAGAGAGGGAGAGGGAGAGTGTGTGTGGAGCAGATAGGGAGAGTGTGCATCAGTATATGTAACGGGGAGAGTGAGAGTATGTGCTTGTCCAAGCGAAAACACAGACAGATACAGCAAATCCCTTTCTCCACACACACTGATTGCGTGGTTTCAGAGCTTCACTTCTCTGCAGCCTCTGCTCCATTTGTTGTTCATGTTACACACCCAGATGCAGTAACTACAGTCCCCATGCTCCATCCAGAGTTGGGTCAGCAAATCCTAAGGTCTCCCTGAATGACTGAGGCAGCTCACAGCACAACCTCCAGCAAACCATCCCCAGCCACCCCACTAGCTTTTCAATAACAGGAGTCAATCAGAAGCCCCTCAGCTCCAAGTTAGATGCCTGTTTCTTTACAATTATTCTCCAGAATTTTCCTCGTGTTACTGACTGCACGATCAACTGAGAGAGACAAACAGGTGTTCCGTGACCAGGCGCATATCAAGTTTCAAACACGCGAGTCAAAGCTGCTGGAACACCCCGTCCATGGAGAACCACAAGGGACACATCGGGAAGAGAACAACAGCCTGAAACACACCTTTTCACTGTTTCTGAGCTTCACAATGCCAGAAATCGATTCAGGAGGGAGTCAAAAACTAAGGCCAGGGAAAGGTACAGATAAAAAGAACAAATAATTAATTAACTGATAACTTGCTGAAAATATGGATAAGGAGATGGAGCGATTGGAATACTTGGATAAATGAGATAACAGTTGGTCAATTCACAAGAATACAAACAAAGAATAAAGACATTTCCAGATATGCTGGAATGGTCCATTGCCTCAAATCCTGAATCTGCTTCAGAGAACCAGCCCAGACACCATAAACTGTGGTAAGGTAACGGCTGGGATGGAGAGCTGTGCAGGCCGTGCTAGAGGAATATTCCATAAACAGGCCTATCTGCACAACATGGGGAGTAATGCAAACCTTTTCCAGGATATTGTTATTCTCTACCACCACCCTCTGCCTCCTACCTTTGAACTAGTTTTGCATCCAAATGAACCAACCTTGTTAAACAGATGACCATGCACAATGTTATTCAGCGCCTTACTGAAGTCCATATCGACAATGTACACCACTCTCTCTTAATTAAACTTTTAAATCGCTTCTTGAAAAAAATCTGTCAAGACAGTGAGACACCATATTCCTTGCACAAAGTTATGTTGGCTATCTCTAATCAGTCGTTACCTTTCAAAATGCTTAAAATTTACGCGAGAAATTATTGAAAAGTCCCGAAAAAGGCCCAGGGGTGTTGGTAATGACGCAGAAACAACATTGCTTAGTATTAGACAAAACTGTTCTGTGCTTCCAAAGATATTATTTGAAAAATCAAACGGCCGTGCAATTTGAGAGGTTCACAGCAAAGGAATTTTATCTTCTCAGAGAGTTAAAAACTGTGTCACTGATGCAGTTGTGTGGGCAGGCCAGCAGAGGGAGGTATTATAAGAATCTAATCATAAAACTCAGTGGTTTGCACTGGTGCCTCACGGTGCCAGGCACCCAGGCTCGATTCCACCCTCGGGCGACTGTGTGGAGTTTCACATTCTTGCCGTGTTTGCCTGGGTTTCCACCGGGTGCTCTGGTTTCCACCCACAGTCCAACGATGTGGATATTAGGTGAATTGACCATGCTAAATTGTCCATAGTGCCCAGGGATGTGTTAGTTAGGGGTGTTAATCAGGGGTAAACGTAGGATAGTAGGGAATTGGGTCTGGGTGGGTTACTCTTCGACGGGTCTGTGTGGATGCGCTGGGCCAAAGGGCCTGTTTCCACACTGTAGCGATTCTGTGAACTTTATGAACAACATGGACAGACAGAGAAAGAGGGGGAGGGAGGCTTTGATTCCAATTTCAATCTATTTACTTCAAAAACAACACTGCATAGCGATGCATACAGACAAACTGTGATACTGACGCTAACACAGATAACACATGCACACAGAGATACACACGTAGATATGGATATTTACATACAAACAGATGGACATAACCCGACATACAGGCACACACTGAGTTTAATACAGAGACATGTTTTTTTTTAATTAATAAATTATCAATGGTCAGTCGGAGAAGGCAGGGGAATGGGATTCAGAAATAATTTAGCAGCGATCAAATGCCGTGGCCGACAAGATGGGCTGAATGGTCTAATTCTGCTGCAGGGTTCATTGCTCATTTGATATTGTGGTGCCTGGGATTGTCTTTCCACGAGGCCAATGGAGGCTGAATTGGCTACGTATTTGATTTAGGAGAGTAAATGGGAATGTGGACAGGTTTGAGGGGCTGTGTGGTTGATATCTGTTCCTAATTGTCGACTCCTCATATATCAAAAGAGTGGTGATTGGTTTGAAGGGAACACATGTTTAGAATAAGGGCATTCCCATTTCTGACTGAGACAGAGATGTTTGTTTCTCTTTCGGGTTGTGTGATCTGTGGTGTTCTCGTGCCCAAGGAGCAGTGAAGACTGGGTTACTGAAAAAACTCAAGGTCGAGTTCCATAGATCTTTGATGAACAAGATAATCCATATTTATTATGAACAGACAGGAAGGGGATGTTTAGTTACAATCACATCAATAATACACATTCTGAATGGTGCAGCAGGTGCGAGGGGCTGAATGGCCAGCTGTTGCTTCTAACCCATCTGTTGTTCTCTCAAGCGCTCCGTAATCTTACAGGGGTAAAGAAAGATCTCATTCAGCCAGTCAGCATAATTATAATGAGACAGGAGGAGACCATTCTGCCCTCTAAGGATTTTTGCAGGAATAGATTGAAGTCATTTAGCCCGCTAGGTACATTACACAGTGTAAGATGAGGCCATCCAACCTTTCCAGCCTTCTGCCCAGCAACAAGGGAAACCCAGTTAACTATCTGGGAATAAACATTCGGGATAGATGATCATTTTCAGCTTGTAAAGTTGTAACTTGGTGGAGTGTCTCAGGGATCAGAGTGAGATGATCAACTATTTACAATCTAAACCAATGACTTGGATGAGAGGACTGATTGGCTTGGAGCTCAATTAGCTCATTCACCAAGATAGTCATTTAACTGGACATGGAGTCTCTGCAATGGGTTACAGACACGGGACGTTAGTGAGATCTTTGGCAGAAAACAGTATAATGTGGGTAAAGGGAAGTCAGTGTTGTGTTGAAAAGATAAAATAACAGTAACCTACTTAAATGGAGAAACATCAATGAACTCATTGGTATAGAGAGATCTGGACATCCTGGTGCATGAGCCACATAAAGCTAGTCAGCAGATTCAGCAAGTGATTAGGAAAGTGTAGCGAATGATGCTGTTTCATGCAAAGACAATTGGGTATGATCATCGGTATGTTTTACTGTATGGATGGTACTACATCAGATTGAATATCTAGTCGGTGCAGATTAGCTGGACTGAAAGGTCTGTTTCCGTGCTGTATGACGCTATGATTCCATCTGGCCTTCATTCTAGCAAAGAGTAAAGTGAAACATTTGTAAAAAGCTTCTAAACCAGTTGCATGTTTTTTCTTTCAGTTTAGGGTTTCATTACCACACACAAGATATCCGATGTAGTCTGATCATTGCCTTATACAGAAATTAGGCAGACACATATAAACATGCCTTCAAATTATAAATTACAAATCATTTCAAAATGGAGCAGATAACAGGGATGGAGTCATGCAATCAGGGAAATGTTCAACCAGACCTGATATAGACCAGGTTGGTGTTCGGGTCACATTATTGCATGTTCCAGATCAGAGAGAGAGAAAATGTAACCTGTCGAAGAAGCAAACAGCCATTGCTCCATCTCTACTTGTACTTCTCTACAGCAACATATGAGAGCTGAAAACCAATCAGCCATCTTCTACGCTCTTTGAGGGTTCCTGCTGAGGATTCATTGGGATCTCTCCACTGCCTGGAGCAAAGGGAATTCAGCCAAATCCAACTGTTCCAGGAAGAAACCCCAGTGCTAGCAGCTTCTGTAAGGAAGAATAACTTCAGACGCAGAATAACAATTGAAACATTTTCAGTTTTGCTTTTGTCATGAAATTAAGTGTTGTTTGGACAAAGCTCTTCCGAACTAATATTCTGTACAGTTGCATTTTTTTCTCTTCTGCCTTCAGACGTGTGTGTGTGTGTGTTTCTATGTCTCAGATTTATAGAAAATATATGTTGATGTACATATTGTCAATGTCAAAATTGTATATCATTTATGTATCCATCGCAATTCGAGTAATGATGCTTTGGTTTTAGATTAGACATTTTTTAAAAATTGAGGAAACCTATCTGACTTGTTTCTAACGCTGAACCTGACCCAGTCTGAGATGGATATCATTTTCAATATCACACACTTAGTTACACTGGTAATTTGTCATGACGTCTGGAGGACTGGGACTAGAAACAGAAACAATGACTCTCTAACCTTGGTAGTTACAGGGATAAGGACGAATACTCAAAAGGCCATTTGAGTGGGAATTCTCGGTCCCACAGGTTTGTGGTACCTGTGTGTTTGCATTTACTCAAAGATGTGTTAGTTAAATATTTGACAGAAAAGTGACTCAAAGATAATGATCTGCGGTTGGGAATGTGGGATTGGAACCGCAACCTGATCAGTCACAATCTTAGTTCCTGGTGGGGCAGGGACCCACACCTGTTTCTCAGTTCGACTTTGCCCCATTCCATTCAATCCCTCAACCTGCTACTCAAGAGCAGTTGGAGAGCACTTGCTCCTACTACCTAGTGCACAGAAACCGAGGTGACCATTCAGCCCCTGAATACAGTCAGACATGATTTGGTGTGCATTGGAAAACGTTCCTGCAAAAAGAGTGGGTGTTACTGTGGAACAGTCCCCTTCTCTCTCTTTACAGAAGTTCCCCTGGTTCAATTTATTGGTCATGTTGTAGACCTAGATTCAAGTGAATAATGCCCCCAAACCGTATCCAGATAGTGATCACAAAATCCTCTGGTCTCTTTGACTTCAACAATCCTTCACATCCCTTCCAGAAAAATAACAACGATGAAACTTCCAATAACAGAATGCAAGAACATTAGTAGCAGGATAGGTCATTCAGCTCCTACAGCCTGCCTTTCCCTTTAGTAGGGTCATGGCTGATCTGCTCTCGGCCCCAAATCCCGCAGGGCCTAACGTGTCAAACATCCATCCATCCCTGTCTTTCAAATATCTCAGTAATCTATCTCCCCTACCTCTTTGGAATAGAGACGTGCCGACGGTCACTCCCCTCTGTGAAAAGAAAACACATCACACACATACAGCGTGACCTTTTGACATCAACTAAATATATGAACACTAGGAAAGAATGACTGGCCCTGATAACAAGGCAGTATTTGACTGATGATGGTATCAAGGAACTGGAAGAAAATGGAACTTAATGGATATTAGGAGGAATCTCCCCACCAGTTGGAGTGATTCAGCACAAAGAAGATGGCTGTGGTTCTTGGACATCCACCACCTCAGTCCCGGGACATCTCTGCGGGAAATCCACAGCCCAAGCTTTCTCAGTTTCTCCTCAATGTCTTCCGCCCCCCCCCTCATCATAAGCTCAGAAGTGGGGAAAGTCAATGGAGATCACACAATGTTCAGAATTATGTGTCCTCCCTCAGCACCTGTGTCCATATTCAGCAAGACCCGGGCATTATTCAGGCTTGTGCTGTTAAAAAGTCGGTAACATTCATGTAACAGAACTGCTGGACACTATGTATTACGACAGTGGAGGGAAGAGCTCATTCAGCACCTCAAGCTCGCTTTACAGAAATGTGAGGAGGTCATTCAGTCCATGAATACTACTGGATAAGAATAGCCCATTTAATCCCTCCTGCCTATTACATAGGAAGAGAAGGAGCCCAGTCAAACACATTGAGCTGTTAAACAGGAACAAGGGATTGCCTAATCAGGCCATTGAGCTTCTACACTGATACCAGGAGGTGGCCATTCTGCCCCTCAAGCCGCTTGTACAGAAATAGGAGGATGTTATAGACGCCGCAACATGATAAACCAATGAAGAGGAGAGACTACACGGATACACTGCTCCATGTTGTTCCTCCTGGCTCCATTGCTAATAGTACACAATTGATACGTTTGGTGACGCTGACGAGAGAAGACAAATGTTTGATGTGAAGTCTCAAGGAAGCATCTTTCATCTCTGAGAAGGTAGACTTGTGTTCTCTATGGAGGGCAGAAGCTATTGGGAATGGCTAACTCTTTCAGAAGTAAGGCATTGTAGCTGCTGACAGAGTTGTGAACAATGTGACGCTCAGTGCAGGGTCATACACCATTTGCACATTGAGGTGGTGAGAGTTCAGTGGTGTTGGATGAGACTCCCAGCAATTGGGAAGTCTATTGAATCAGGAACTTCCTGAGTACCTACAGGAGACAGAGAAATAGACAGAATGGAACATTAGACTGATGCAGTGAGGGTTACACATGGAGAGTGGAAATGAGCCCCACAGTTATCTGGAAAATCCCATTTCATCCCTGGCCTGTGCTGTTGCGTCTCTCTGGGGTTGAGAATTCTGTTGGCTCAGGATCTGGAGTAACTGCAAGAGTGGGAGGCACTGACAGAGGCAGCAATTATACCCACGCAGTGGGGGATACCACGTGGAGAGACACTGAGTGATATCAGCAGCGTGCAGGGAGATGTCAGGATCATACAGTCATGTTGGAAGAATGGGTTTAGCTTCATGATGCCCTGGTATCAGTGCTCAGGGATGAGTAACCACTGAGCAGGCAAAGTGATGGCCGAGTGGTATTATTGCTAGAGCATGTGTCCAAAAACTCAGCTAATGTTCAGGGGAAGTGAGTTTGAATCCCACCATCAGAAATGGTGGAATTTGAAATCAATAATTTAAAAAATAGTAAATAACAATCCATAAATAAATATGAAACCATTGTTGATGTATAAAAAACCCAAACACTTCTCCTTTATATAACGACATCTGCTCATCCTCACGTGGTCTGCACGACATACCCACAAGCAAAGTTTTTGCCTCTCAATTACTCTCTCAAATGGCCGAGCAAGTTACTCAGCTCGAGGGCAGCTACGGCTGGGCAAGAAAGGCTGGTCAGCCAGAAACACCCACATCCCATACCCGATTTAAAAATTAATCCATTAGGATGGTCCCGCTGGAACCCTGCTGGGAGCAGTGTCCTGGCCAATCATGTCAGTAGGTTTATGGACAAGGTTTTAAACTGACAGAGAGGATGCAGGGATAGGGTTCAGGTGAAAGGAGCTTTCCAAATGCAAAGAGAAAATGTGAAGTATGGGAGCAGCATGGGAATGTGACTGAAGACAAGCAGAAAGGAACAGGATGGGACAGAGTTTAATTAAAACTATACATCAGGAAATCGGCTTGTGACAGGAAATTGTGGGAAAGAGTAAATTATGGTTTTTTTAAGGAATGGATAATGTCTCTTCAATAAGATAGATGGATTTGTGACGAAGAGATAAAGGATATAGACACCAGAGAGACGTGGCTACAGGGCGATAAAAAGGTGGACAGAAATATTCAATGGATCACAACCTTGCAGAAACTCAGATAAAATGGGTAACACTAACAATAATGGATAACAAAGGCATTACAGAGAAAGCATTTGGCTGCAGATCATGAAGTAGAGTCAGTCTGAATGTAAATTCTGGCTACTACTTGCCAAGGACACAAGCAGCAGAACAGTTTTAGCCACCGAACAACACTTCATTGCTCATCACTGCATTAAACAGGAACTCATTAGAATTTTTTAACAAATACTGTGATAATTTTGGGAAACATCAATATTCACAAAATGTGGGAGAATCATACTGGCAAGAGCGATATTGGAAGATGAGTCCAGAGAATATTTTTCGGTTTTTTTTGAATAACAGATTGTGCAACTGGCTCGGGACATAACTATCTCAGAGCGACCATTGTGTGATGAAACTTAGTGACTGAGTAATGTCACCTGGAGAGATCCTCCGGGAAATTGTGATAAAGTGCAGTTTAAAGAAATATAAAGTTTTAAAGTGAATTATAGAGAGGACAAGCTACAACTAGAAAGAAAAACAGCGAATTACATGGGTTTGAGAGGAGAACTGACCAAGGTAAACAGGCTAAACAGACTGAAACATGTGCCTGTAAATGAACAGTGGAAAACATTTGAAGGAACAGTGTAAAACACTCAACAAAAGGACATTCCACTGAAACAGGTCAAACCTCAGCAAGAAATTCCCACTGGCCCCTCACTCAGGACAAAATGTATCATACTAGATTATGAGGCTTAGAAGATTACCAAAAAGTACTTAAAATCCTGAAGTGAGAGAGTGTTTTAGGAGTAAGTGTTAAAGGGATTGCAAAGGGTCTGCTAGCAGGAGTTGGGCAGTGGGAAGGGGAATCAGTGTCAAGGTTTAATGTCACAATAGGAACAGGGAGAGGTGAAGGTGCCGGAGGTGGTGAGAGTGTTACAGAGAGTGGTCAGGGCCTGAACGATGTTACAAAGTCAGTATGAATTGCTGCAGCTGGAGGGGTTTGCAGAGGTGGGGAGGGACATATGTACTTTTATTTATTCATTCATGGGATGTGGGTGTCACTGCTAATTACCCAGAGGCCAGCAATGGGTCTGGAGTCACATGTTAGCCAGACCAGGTTAGAATGTCAGATGTTCTACACAAGAGGAGGTCAGTGAACCAAATGAGTTCTTCCCACTGATCAACAATGCTTTTATGGTGGCCTCACCAATGTCTTTTACAGCCACAACATGACATCCCAACTCCTACTCTCAGTGTTCTAACCAATGAAGGTAACCATCCCAAACGCCGGCTTCACCAGCCTGTGACACCACTTTCAAAGAACTGTGTACCTGTATCCCTGGGTCACTGACTGACAACACTACCCAGGGCCTGAATATTAACTGTACAAATCCCACCCTGGTTTGTATCACCAAAATGGCACACTTCACATTTATCTAATTAAACTCCATCTGCTATTCTTCAGCCCACTATCCCAGCAGTACGTTCATCCTGTTGTATCTTATATAACCTTTTTCACTGTCCACATTACCAACAATTTCAGTGTCACCCAAAAAACTTACTTATCAGGAAACCAATATTCCCATCCAAACCATTTATCCAAATGACAAACAACAGTGGGCCCACTGCACTGGTGGTCACATGCCTCCAGTCAGAAAAACAACATGTCTCCCATCACCCTCTGTCTCCTACCATCAAGCCCAATTTTCTGTCCAGTTGATTCGCTCCTCCATATCCTTTTACACAGATCTGAGCTTATTACCCAGTTTGCCATATAGAACGTAAAACACAGAACAGTACAGCACAAGACCCTTCGGCCGCGATGATATGCCAATCTTTTATCCGACCGTACAATAAAAAAAGTGGCAAATAGAGTTTAATTCAGATAAATGGGAGGTGCTGCATTTTGGGAAAGTAAATCTTAGCAGGACTTATACACTTAATGGTAAGGTCCTAGGGAGTGTTGCTGAACCAAGAGACCTTGGCGTGCAGGTTCATAGCACCTTGAAAGTGGAGTCGCAGGTAGATAGGATAGTGAAGATGGCGTTTGGTATGCTTTCCTTTATTGGTCTGAGTATTGAGTACAGGAGTTGGGAGGTCATGTTGCGACTGTACAGCATATTGGTTAGGCCAATGTTGCAATTCTGCATGCAGTTTTGGTCTCCTTACTATCGGAAAGATGTTGCGAAACTTGAAAGGGTTCAGAAAAAATTTACAAGGATGTTGCCAGGGTTGGAGAATTTGAGCTAAAGGGAGAGGCTGAACAGTCTGGGGCTGTTTTCCCTGGAACATCAGAGACTGAAGGGTGACCTTATAGAGGTTTGCAAAATTATGAGGGGCATGGATAGGGTAAATAGACAAAGTCTTTTCCCTGGGGCTAGGAGGTCCAGAACTAGAGGGCATAGGTTTAGGATGAGAGGGGAAAGATATGAAAGAGACCTAAGGGGCAACTTTTTCACGCAGAGGATGGAACGTGTATGGAATGAGCTGCCATGAAGATGTGGTGGAGGCTGGTACAATTGCAACATTTAAGAGGCATTTGGATGGATATATGAATAGGAAGGGTTTGAAGGGATATGGACCGGGTGCTGGCAGGTGAGACTAGATTGGGTTGGGATATCTGGTCGGCATGGACAGGTTGGACCGAAGGGTCTGTTTCCATGTTGTACATCTCTATGACTCTAACTTCCATTCCCTTCATTTTATTATCATCCATGTGCCTAATGCATCTAATTTTACCTCCACCACTGGCAGTGCATTCCACTCAGTCACCACTCTGTATGTAACGAATCTACCTCTGAAATCTCCCCTTAACCATCCGCTAATCACCCGAAAATTATAACCCCTTGTAATAGCTATTTATGTCAGGGTAAAGAAAATCTCTCTATTCACTCTATCTATGACTGTCATCACCTTGTTCACCTCTGCCAAGTCGTCCCTCACCCTTCTTCATTCCAATGAGAAAAGCCTTAGCTCCCTCAACCTTTCTTCATAAGACATGCTATCCAGTACAGGTAGCATCCTGGTAAATCTGCTCTTTACCCTCTCTAAAGCTTCCACATCCTTCCTGTAATGAAGGGACCAGAACTGAACACAATATTCCAAGTGGGGTCTAACCAGGGCTCTATAGAGCTGCAGCATAACCTCACGGCTTTAAAATTCAATCCCCAAACTAATGACATTCCACACAATATATTCCTGCTTAACAAGCCTATCAGCTTGGGTGGCAACTTTGAGGGATCTAAGGACTTGGAACCCAAGATCCTTCTGTTCCTCCACACTGCCAAGGATCCTACCTTTAACCCTGAATTCTGTATTCAAATTCAATCTTCAAAATGAATGACTTCACATTTTTCCCAGATTGAACTCCATCTGCCATTTCTCAGCCCAGCTCTGCATCCTGTCAATGTCCTGTTGCAGCCTACACCAGCCCTCCACACTATCAGCCACTCCACCAACCGTTGTGTCATTGGGAAACTTACTAACGGACTCTTCCACTCACACATCCAAGTCATTCATAAGCTCACAAACAGCAGAGGTCCTGGAACCTCTCCCTGCAGAAAACCACTGGTCACTAAGCGCCAGGATGAATTATTTCCATCTATCATCACCCACTATCTTCTGTGGGCCAGTAATCGTGTATCCAGACAGACAGGTTTCCCTGTACCCCATGCCTCCGTACTTTCTGAATGAGCCATAAGACTTGTGAGGCATGACCTGCCCCTTACAAAGCCATGCTGACTATCTCTAATCAAACTATGGTTTCCTAATGAATAATAAATCCTGTCTCCCAGAGTTCTCTCCAATAATCTGCACACCACAGACATAAGACTGACAGGTGTGCAATTCCCAGGATTATCTCTATTCCCTTTCCTGAACAAGGGAATAATATTTTCCTGCCTCCAATCATCTGGTCCGACTCCAGTGGACAGTGAGGATGCAAAGGTCATCACCAGGTGCTCAGCAATCCATTCCCTCGGTTCCTGTAGTAATTTTGGACACATCCAGTCTGGTTCAACGACTTATCTATCCTTATCTTTTACAAAATTTGCAGCACATCCTCCTTCGTAACATCCGCCTGTTCACGTACATCAGCCTGTTTCACGCTGTCCTCACAAACGACAAGACCCTTCTCAGCCTGGAATCCTGAGGCATAGTATTCATTAAGGGCCTCCCCTACCTCATGTGACTCCAGGCACAAGTTCCTTCCACTATCCCAGATTGGCCTTATCCTCACTCTGAACATCCTCTTGTTCCTCCTCTGGAGCCCTGTCTGATCCTTGCTTCCTCAACCTTAAGTAAGTTTCCTTCTTCCTCTTGACTAGATGGTAAAGTCCATGTGGACAACATTTACTGCTCTGCCTTCATCTATCTCTTGGCCACCTCCTCGAAGAGTCAATCCGGTTTGTGAAACACGGTTTCCCACTCACAAAGCCCTGCTGACCATCTCGAATCAGCCCTTGCCTTTGTAAATGTAAGGAGCTCCTTTCTCTCAGAATCTTCTCCAACGTGGGCGGCACGGTGGCATAGTGGTTAGCACTGCTGCCTCACAGCGCCAGAGACCCGGGTTCAATTCCCGCCTCAGGCGACTGACTGTGTTGAGTTTGCACGTTCTCCCCGTGTCTGCGTGGGTTTCCTCCGGGTGCTCCGGTTTCCTCCCACAGTCCAAAGATGTGCAGGGTCAGGTGAATTGGCCATACTAAATTGCCCAGAGTGTTAGGTAAGGGGTAAATGTAGGGGTGTGGGCGGGTTTCGCTTCGGCGGGTCGGTGTGGACTTGTGGGGCTGAAGGGCCTGTTTCCACACTGTAATCTAATCTAATCTAAACAACTTCCCCATCACTGGGCTCACGGGGCTGTAATTTCCTGCCTTTTCCCTGCAGCCCTTAAGTGATGGAACAGCATTAGCTGCCCTCCAGTCTTCCAACATCTCACTGTGTGTGTTGATAATATCAATATCTCTGTAAGGGACACTGCAATCTCTTCCCTAGCTTCCCACAATATTCTAGGATTGACCCAATGAGCTACTGAGAATTGATCTACCTTCATTTGTTTTCAGATTCCAGCACTTTCTCTTCTTTGTTGAGGATACTTTCCAAGACATCACTATTTATTTCCCCAAGTTCCCGAGCTTCCATGTCTTTCGCCACAGTAAATACTGAAAAGATTATTTTATCTAATACCTCAACTGTCAGGCTAACACTATTTGGTTTCAGACTGACAGCAGAAAGGGTTGTTGGAGTTCTTGTTTATCAATCTGAAAAAGGTAGCTCACAGGGTCAGCAGGTAATAGAGAAGGCAAATCAAATGCTGGCATTTATTACAGAGGGAATGGAGTCTAAAAATAGGCAGGTCTAGCTAAAACTATGCAAGGTACAAGTCAGACCACATCTAGAATACTATGAACAGTGTGAATGCCCAAAAGAAAGATATTGTCGCATTGGAGGCAGTCCAGAGAAGGGTCACTCGGCTGATCCTGGGAATGGAGGGATTTTCTAATGAGAAGAGGTGGAGTAGGTTGAGGTTGAACTCATTGAAGTTTAGAAAATGAGAGAGAAATGGAATGAAACATCCAAGTTTCTGAGGGGGTCTGATCGGGCAGATGCTGGGAAGTTAGAAAATAGAACAGAAGAGCACAGCAGCAGGCCCTTCGGCCCACCACATCTATGCTGTCCAAGATACTATTCTAACTCATACCATCTGCTTGCACATGGTCCATATCCCTCTATTCTCTGCCTGTTCATGTTTCTGTCTAAATCCCACTTCAAAACTTTACTCACATTTCTGCTTCTACGACCTCCCTCTGTAACATCCACTCTACGTAAAAAAAAAACTTGCCTCACACATCTCATTTAAACTTCCTCTTTCTCACCTTAAACCTATGCGCTCCAGTATTTGAAACTTACACATTGGAAAAGAGATTCTGACTATCTATCTACATTATTTATCCTTGTTCCAAATGTTATATTCCTGTGCCTGGTCACCTGTCAGTCTCTGATACTCTCACAAAACAATCCAACTTTGTTTAATTTCCTCTTACACCTAACACACCCTTAAAAACCCTAACACAGTCAACGTGCTGATAAATCCCTGTTGCACCCTCTCCAAAGCCTCCTTGCATGGAGACCACTGTCACACACAGTTACTGGACTGCCCTTGCCATAAGTATATTCAGTGTCCTGACTGTAACCATATTGACATTACCATCATTGTCTGGTGCTCACAAAGAATTCCTGCTAACGGTTGCTGCTGCTTGCTTATTCTCAGCTCCACTTTTGATATTCAGATCCACATGACTGTCTCATTAATGCATTAACCTCATCCTTCCTTCACAACTTGTTGGTTTTTTGCCTAGTCTGCCTACTGGGACTAGATTGGGTTGGGATATCTGCTCAGCATGGATGGGTTGGACTGAAGGGTCAGTTTCCATGCTGTATATCTCTCTGACTCTATTACTCTGTCCCAACAAGCCTTCAGTATTCACCTCCCAGTGATGGTCATTCAGCATCTACATCTCCGGAATAACAGTTCCATCATATCTATTCGCTGTCATTCCATCTGCCTTATGGCAAATGCAGGGAGTCACTCCTCAGTAGTGGGGGATTGAACAGATGGGTACAGGTTACAGAGATAGGGAGGCTACAGGGGCTCGAGGATGTTAGAGATAAACAGAGTTACATCTGGTCAAGAATGACAGTGGGACAAAGGGGTTTGAGGATTGGAGGAATTTACAGAGATAGAGGGAGCTGGATTAGATTCTAGAGATAGGGATAGGGATGAAGAAAGGAAGAGGCACAGAGAGGGGGCTGTTTCATCTAGGAGAGTATTGTGTATACTAACAGAGATATGGAAGGTTGTCGTGACTGAAGACATTTACAGATATAAGAAGGCTTCTAGGCTCTGGAGGCTACATAGATAGGAAGGCAATGGAGAATGCCAGGTTGCTGGGTTGGAGACAGTTACACAAATGGGGAGGGATGCACAAACTGAAGGAGGTTCCTGTGGTCACGAGGGGTATGGTGTCAGGAATGAGTGTGAAATTTAACAAGACAAAGATCAAAGAATTGGAGAAGGATAAGGAGATTACAAATTTTTCACAGCTAAGGAAGGGTTGTAGGAGCTGGAGAAGATTACCTAGGTAGGGACGGATGGAAGGTTAAAGGCAAATACATTGACATGGAGTGGGGTATTGGTGGGAGGAGCTTACAAGGATAGACAGGACTGTCAGGGTTTACAGGGATGCAGGAATTTAGTATCTACTGAAGAAGCTTAGGAATTAAGTGTGTTAGGGACTGGAAACCTGACAGAGACAGAGACAGGGAGAATGGTGTGGACTAGAGGAGATTCCAGACACAGGTAGGATTATCGGGACTGGAGGATATTACAGAGATCAATAACACAGCATGGGCCAGGATTGATGCCTGTGATCCCCTGTGCTGTCGAATTGAGGACCAGTACAGCAGAGGTGAAGGCAGGACCCTCACAAGATTGTGGGAATGAAACCTAGAATGTTGCTGTTCCTTGCCCAGCTCTGTATCTATGTCAGGTCTTCCAGGGCTGAATATAGAAGTCTACTACCTCCACCCTGTGCTATTTACTGTGAGTGATCTTACCGGCTGCAGGATTTACTGAAGGCTCCTGATCTCCCTCTCTCTGGCTGACCAACCAACTTCAATGAGGTGATGGATGAGACAGGAGTTAGGAACATCCTGATTACCTGTATGAGACAGAATGGGAAATTAAACTGATGCAATGAGGATAACACATGCAGCGTGGCACTGAGTCCAGCAGAGATCTCGACAATCCCAGTCTCCATCCCTTGCCTGTGCTGCTGTATCTCTCTGGAGTGGAGAATTCTGTTGACTCAGGATCTCAGACCATCTGTAAGTGGGAGAAATGCTGACAAAGGCAGCAAATAGACTGACACAGTGAGGGATACCACATGGATAGATACTGAGTGATAGCACATTATTAGATACTGCATTAACAGGGAATTGTTTGAATTTGTAAGAAAGGCACTGGGATAATTGTGAGGGGATTCAACCTTCCTATCTCATCATCTCTTTGGCGGTGGGTCACAGACGAGGCTGACTCTCTCCCACTCTTGGGCGGTGCGGGTCCTGAGTTGGCTGTACAGACCGATGTTACCTTTCACAGATTCTGTTAAACTTGGGGCAGAAGGTGGCCATGGGAAGCGGGTGGGTGGGGTGTTGGTGTGGCAGCACGCTCCTTTGCTGTTTTCTCCTGGATTCCTATTTTTCCCCACAGCAAGTCAAGGTGCTCAACACCTTCCCAATGTTCCTTCCCCACTTCAGACAGTCTTGGCCCAGGACTTAACGGATTTGATTAAAAGATGAAAAAAAAACTATCAATTCTGAAGAAGCCAACATTTAGAAATGTGGACACATTTGTTAAAGAAATCGCGAGGTAGTCTCCGAGGAGGAGGAGTGCAGTAGGAAGAGGAAACGTCAGCGTTTAATCAGATGATCAGAACAGGGAGAATTGAAGGCGCTGGAGGTGGTGAGGGCAAAGGCCTGAACAATTTTACAAAGCCAGTACGAATTGCTGCAACTAGAGCTGCTTGCTGAGGTCGGGATGGACATCTGTATTTTCATTGATTCATTCATGGCCTGAGGATGTCAGCGGATGGACCAGCATACATTACCCCAGTGCTAATTGCCCAGAGGCAGCTCAGAGTCAGCCATATTGCTGTGGGTCTGGAGTCACATATAAGCCAGACCAGGCAAGAATGCCAGATGTGCCTCTCTAATGGACATACGTGAACAAGTTGGTTTTTACCAGATAATCAACAATGCTTATACGGTGGCCTCACTAATATCCTGTACAGATACACCATGACATCCCAACTCCTACTCTCAATGCTCTGCCCAATGAAGGGTAACCAACTCAAACGCCTGCTTCACCAGCCTGTCTAGCTGTGACGCTACTTTCAAAAAACTGTGTACCTGCGTCCCTGGGTCATTGATTGACAACACTACCCAGGGCCCAAACATTAATTGTACAAGTCCAGCCTGGTCTGCTTTACCACAATACAACATCTTGTAACCTCACTGGACCAGCAGTACTGTTGATTCCATTGTACTCTTCGATAACCCTCTTCATTGTCCACATTATCACCAATTTCAGTCTCATTCACAAACTTGCTAACCATGGCTCCTGTATTATCATCCAAACTGTTTATATAAAGGATGCACAACAGTGACCCAGCACTGAACCTCATGGCACACCGTTGGTCACAGGCCTGCAGTTTGAGCGGCAACCCTCTATGAACATGCTCTGTCACCTACCGTCAATCTGTTTAGTATCTAGTTAGTGAGCGCTCCCTGGTTATGTGTGATCTAAACTTACTATCCAGTCTGCCATGCAGACCCTTGTCAAAGGCCTTGATAAAGTTCACGTGGACATCATGTCCTGCTCTGCTTTGACCTCTCACTTGTCTATCTCCACACTCACATTTGAGGCATGATTTCCCATGCACAAAGGCATGCTGACGATCGTTAATCTGTCCTTACCTTTCCAAAGGCATGATGATCGTTTCCCTCAGAATCTCCTCCAACAACTTACTACCCCTGCATCAGTCTCACTGGGCTGTAGTGGCTGTTGATGATGCAAATATCTCTGGGAGGGGCCCTGCAATTTTCTCCCTCGCTTCTCACAAGGCGCTGGGATACATCTGATCATGTCCCAAGGTTTTATCTAACTTCTTGCATTTTAAGATATCCAGCATCTCCTGTTCTCCAATGTGAATTATTTTCAAGACATCCCTATGTCTTTTCCCAAGTTCCAGAGCTTCCATGTCTTTCTCCGTAGTAAATCCGAACACAAAATATTTGTTCAGTGTCTCCCCCATCAGCAGTGATTCCACACAGACAGCCTCATTGACCTTTTAGGGGCCCTATTCTCTCCCGAGCTAATTTTTAGCCCTTGTTGAAACTTGTCAAAATGCTTCTGAAATGTCAAATATCCCTCTACCGCAACTAGCCTCCCCCACCCTCATCTATTCTGCCATTTAAGGTCACACCAAAATATAGAATCCAACAGATTTTAAAATATTCCCCTTTTATAAAATCATGCGTCTCCCATTGTTTCTAAGCATCCAGTTATCATTTATTGTCATATCCTTTATAACACATTCCAGCACGTTCCCGACTTACTGTCAGGCTAAAACCATTTGGTTTCAGACTGATTGCACAAAGGATTTTGGGAATCCTTGTGGATCAATCTGAAACAGGTAACTTACAGGATCAGCAGGTCATAGAGAAGGCAAATCAAATGCTTGCATTTATTACAGAGGGAATGGACTCTAAATATAGAGGTCTTGCTAAAACGATGCAAGATACAAGTCAGACCACACCTAGATTACAATGAATAGTATGCGTGCCCTAAGGAAAGACATTCTTGTGTTGGAGGCAGGGCAGGGAAGGTTCACTCGGTTGATCCTGGAGATGGCGGGATTTTCCAATAAGAAGAGGTGGAGTAGATTGCCCTTGAACCTATTGGGGTTTTGAAGAATGGGAGAGAAATTGAATGAAACATCCAGGATTCAGAGGGGCTTTGACAGGTTAGATGTCGTTAAGTTAGAAAATTGAACAGTACAGCAGAGTAATAGGCCCTTCGGCCCACCATTGCTGTGCTGACCCTGATGCTATTCTAAACTAATCCCATCTGCCTGAACGTGGGCGATATCCCTCTATTCTCTGCCTGTTCATGTCTGTTGAAATGCCTTTCAAATGTTTGCTCTCGTTGCCACCTCTCGCACCTCCTGAGCAGCTTCTACCCTCTGGGTAAAGACAACTAGCCTCATTCATCTCACTTAAAACTTCTCACTCTCACCTTAAACCGATGCGCCCTACTATTTGATATGTCTACATTGGAAGGAGGATTCCAACTATCCACATTATCCATGCCTCTCCTAATGCTATATACCTTTACCAGGTCACCCCTCAGTCTCCGATGCTCACGCAAAACAACCCAACTGCGTCCAACCTTCTTACAGTAAACACATTCTCAGCCAGGCAATATTCTGCCAACCCTCTGTTGCAACCTCCCCACATCCTTCCTGTGGTGTGTCGATGAGAACGACACGCAACCTTCCAAACATGACCGACTGAAGTTTCATTCAGTCACAACATGACATGCAAACGTCTGTACTCAATACTGTGCCCATTAAAGGTAAGCAAAGCATACTCCCCCTCTACCACCACATCCTGATGTGTTGCTATTTTCAGGGAGCTATGAATTTGCTTCCAATGTCTCTCTGTTTATCAATGTTTCCAACTCGTCAATTAGTGTACTTCTCTCTTCCATTTGATTTCATAAATGCATCAGTTCACACTTATCCCGATGAAATTCAATTTGCCACATCTCTGCCCAATGTTCCAGCTGATCTACACACTGTTGCAACCTTTAACACTCTTCCTCATTATCCACAATTCCCCTAACTATCCCTAATCATTCCATGACTTTCCAAATGTCGTCTGCAAAATACTAATCAAACTGCTGACCTTTCCATCTGAATCACAGATATAAATTACACACAGACATCGCAGCACTGATCCTTGTGAAACAGCATTGCCCACAGACGTCCAATCAGAAACTGACCACTCCACACGCCTCTGTCTACTATCACCAAGAAAATATTGTATCCAACTTACCAACGGGCATGGATTCCATGGATTGTGATTTGATCTTCCAGACCCCCCTTGCTATTTGGAAGCTGTCCATTCAAAATGACTCTATATTTTGATTCCCAGATTAAATTGGCTGTCTCACTAATGCACTGACTGCATCCTTTCTTCACAACAAAACGGGACCTTGTTTGGTTGTTTGCTGATCCTGCCTAAATCCCTACACTCCCTCAATAATCACATTGCTGTAATGATCATTCTGCAGCCACCTCTCCACAATAACAGTTTGATCATATCTGTTCCCTTCAGTTAATACTGTCATTCCATCTGCCTTGTAGCAAATACATGGCACATGTCACCGAGAGAGGGCCTTTGAGGGATGGATAGAGGTCACAGAGTGGGAGAGATGTTTGGGGACGCGACAATGTTGCAGGGTTAAACATAGTTACAGTTGCTACAGAATGTCCACAGGAGAAAACATTTTATTGTTTGGAGGAAGTTAGAGAGATAAAGCGTCTTTGATTAGATTCCAGAGATAGGGATGTATGTAGGGTTGTGGCTCGTTACATGGACTATGTTGAGCAGGGCATAGAAACATTCACAGCATTCCAGGATGTCGTACATTTAACAACAGTTATGGGATCTGGAGAATATCACAGTGATAGGGAGGATGGTATGGACTGGAGAATATTACAGGGAAAGGGAGGGTGGTATGGACTGGAGAATGTTGCAAGCACATGGAAGATGATATAAGCTGGAGAATACTGCAGCAATAGAGAGGAGTATATGGACTGGAGGATGTTGCACGGACAGGGATGAAGTTGTAGACTGGCTACAGTTAGAAGGAGAGATAAATTTATGCACTGGAAGGTATGTCAGAGAGAGTGAGTGGTGTGCATGCTGCAAGATACAACAGGGGTAGGGAAGCTTGCAGAGACTAGAGGAGAGAGTGATAGAGAGTCTTGTGAGAGACCAGATTCGCTTATGAGCATAGGATGTGCTACAGTGAGCAGAGCCTTTTGCAGATATAAATGAGGATGCAATGGCCACAAAGCAGTCATACCTATAGATAGGTAAATAGGAACTGAAGGAAATGAAGAGATTACACAGGCTAGGAGTGTTGTATGCAGTGGAGGAGATTAACCTGAAAGGAAAGTTTTAGACACTCAACAATGTTAGGAAATAATGGGAGTTCCAATGGTGATAGCAGGTTTCAACAATTCGGAGGATATAGACCTGAAGGAGCTTTGACAGATAGCGATGGTACAGTAAAAAGAATTGTAGTGGCTTCTGTTTCATAAGCAATCCATAAGCACTTACAATAGCCTATTTGACATGTGCATTATCTCTCGACCATTTATCAGACAGCGCTGCAAATATTTCACTGGCTCTGCCTACCAGCTTAGACTGAACTAGCATTACCCAGAAGACCTCGGGCCACTCTACCTGTCTATGCAATTTTTCAAATGAAATACAGAGTTCCTTGACAGTAGAGTCACAGGTAGTTAGGATAGCGAAGAAGGCGCTTGGTGTGCATTCCTTTATTGGTCAGAGTATTGAATACAGAAGTTGGGAGGTCATGTTGCGGCAGTACAAGACAGTGGTTAGGCTACTTTTGGAATGCTGCATGCAACTCTGCTCTACTTCCGATCGGATGGATTTTGTGAAACTTGAAAGGGATCAGAAAAGATTTACATCAATGTTGCCAGGGATGAGCTATAGGGAGAGTTTGAACAGGTGATGTTTGTTTTTCCTGGAGAGTCAGAGGCTGAGGGTGACCTCATAGAGGTTTATAAAATCAAGAGGGGCATGGAAAGGGTAAATAGACAAAGTCTTTCTCCTGGGGTGTGCGAGTCCAGAATAATAGGGTGAGGTTTGGGGTGAGAGTAGAAAATATAAAAGATAAAAAGGGGCAACTTTTTCACACAGAGGATAGTATGTGTATGGAATGAGCTGCCAGAGGAAGTGGTGGAGGCTAGTACAACTGCAACCGTTAAAAGGCATCTGGATAGGTATATGAATAGGAAGGGTTTAGAGGGAGATGGGCCGGATGCTAGCAGGTGGGACTGATCTGCAGAATGTGACCATGAATGGGTTGTGGAACCTGGAGGATGTTATGATTTGAACCACAGGTAATGTTTGATTGGATCTTTCAGCCAATCTTACAGATGGTCCAATTGCAACACTCAAGAAGCATTTGGATGGATATATGAATAGAAAGGATTTGGAGGGATATAGACCAGGTACTGGCAGGTTGGACTAGATTGGGTTGGAATATCCTGTCGGCATGGTTCAGTTGGAATGAAGGGTCTGTTTCCATGTTGTACATCTCTATGACTGTAAGATCGGCTGAATTGTCCAATCAAAAATTACCTGTGGTTCAAATCATAATATCCTCCAGGTTCCACCAGCCATCCCCTGTCCCATCCTGCAGGTTCTATGAATCCCGGAACCTCTAACCTTCTGCAATCCCACGTCCCTTCCGAAATTTGTACCATCCTCCAGGTTCTGCAGCCCTTCATACCTTGTAACATGACCCAGACTCTCCAACTCCTCCTTCCTCTGCAATGTTCCCCAGAAGGGCACTGGAGGATGGTGGGGGTTACAGAGATATGGAGGGACATCAGGATGGGAGGATTTTGCAGACATTAGGAATATATGGACTTGAGGAGGTTTCACAGTTTATGAGTGTTGTAGGGACTGGAGGAACTTACAGAGATAGGGATAGTTTTAGTTTGGAGGATTCTGCAGAAAACATTTACGTGGTTAAAGGCAGAATTCCTAGCAGCGTGCAGGAACAAAGGGATTCCGTATCCCTCAGGTTACCACCCAAGGTGACAGGCTGTTAAGAAGGCGGATGGGGTGTGTTGGCTTTCATTAACAGGGGGATTGAGTTTAAGAGATGTGAGATTTTGCTGTAGCTGTACAGAACCCCAGTTAGACCACACTTCGAATATTGTGAACAGTTCTGTTCGCTTCATTATAGGGAGGACGTGGAAGTTTTAAAGACAGTGCAGAGGAGATTTAGCAGGATGCTGCCTGGACTGGATGGCATGCCCATAGAAGGTAGTTTGAGGAAGCTAGGGCTTTTCTGATCACAGCGAAGGAGGAAGAATGGTGACATGATAGAGGTGTACAAGGGAATGAGAGGCATAGATAGAGTGGATAACCAGAGACTACTTCCCATGGCAAAATGGCTATCACAAGGGGACATAGGTTTAAGGTAATTGGCGGAAGGTTTAGCTTAGATATCAGAGGGATATGGGCCAGGTGCTGGCAGGTAGGACTAGATTGGGTTGGGATATCCTGTCGGCATGGAAGGGACTGGTACGTTATTTACACAGAGTGTGGTGCGTGCTTGGAATGGACTGCCAGCCATGGTAGTAGATTCAGACACGTTACAGACATCTAAGCAACTCTTGGATAGGCACATCAATGATAGTAATATGTAAGATATGTAGGTTCGTTTCATCTTCAGAGTAGGATAATAGGTCAGCACAATATTGACGGCTGAAGGGCTTGTACTGGAATGTGCTATTCCATGTTCTAATAGCAAGGGTTATGGTGGCAGCAAGAGGTTTCGGGAAGCGGGAGAGGATGCGATCTGAATGAAGTGACACAAACAGGAGGCAGATGACCAGAGTGCAAGAATTGTGGGGACTGGAGGTGCTTTCACAGGGAGGGAGGAGCATAGAGCCACAGGAGGTTACAGAAATGTGGAGAGCTGTCAGGCCGACAGGAGATGGGGAGGTTGGGAGGAATGGAGCAGTTTACAGGGATAAGGATGTTGGTAGGATGGGGTGTTTTACACAGACAGGAATGTTTCAGGTGAATGGAGCTGAGTACAGAGATAAAGTGGGTTGTACAGATTGGAAAAACAAATAGACGTATGGAGGGTAGTCGTGACTGAAGATGTTTATAGACACAGGAAGGCTTAGGTTCTGCAGGTTATTTAGATAAAGGGGCTGTGGAAACAGACAGATTCTCCAAGTGATAAAGACAGCAACTTTGGTTGGAGACAGTTTCACAGATTAGGGAGCATTAGTAACCTCCTCCAGTTTGGTCAGAGTGGGAAGGGTTGTAGGGGAGGGTGATGTTTACACATGTAAGAGCTGGAGAATATTATGGAAATGAGTAGATGGATGGAGACACTGGAGGAGCTTACATTGACAGGGTGGGTGCTGGCAATGAAAAGATATCACATAGATAGTGGGTCTTGTAGAAATGTATTGAAAGAGTCACAGGCATTGGAATGACTTCTGCAGATTGGGAGTGTTACAGGGACTGAGAGGATCGTAGGGTCTCCACAGATTGATCATGTCTTTAAGAATATGTAGATACGGAAATCTTAAACCCAATGCATGCAGTCTTCATTTCAAGACCAGAACCTTATTATCCCTCATCAGCCAAGGATCCCTAACCTTGCCAGCTTTTCCCTTTATCCCAATGGGGCATACTGTCCTGGATTCTTGATATCACACTTTGAAAAGCCTCCCATTTGCCAGTTGTTCCTTTTACTTCAAACAGACTCACCCAATCGATTGGAATCATAATATGGAGGTGCTGGTGTCGGACAGGGGGTGGACAAAGTTAAAAATCACCCAACACTCTGTTCCAGTCCAACCGGTTTATTTGAAAGCACTAGCTGTCAGAGCACTGCTTCTTCATCAGGTGGTTGTGGAGCACAATCCTAAGGTACAGAATTTATAGCAACAGGATGGCAGTGTCATGGAATAGAATATCAAACAAATTTAGTTTAAGCCTTTCATCTGTTACAGTGATGACCAGCGCTTCCAAAGCAAGTTGGATTATAGCTGGGCGTTGTGCAATTTTAAATTCACTTCATTGACGCTGGCCAGATCCTGCAGAATGGCCCCAAACCTGGCCCTGTTCCAGTTTTCCTCTTCAATCTGTGGACCTGCTGATCTTTTTCCATAACTATGTTAAAATGAAGACAGTTGTGGGCACTGGACCAACAGTGCTCTCCGAATTAAAATAGTCACTTGCCCGACCTCGTTTTCTGAGGGGAGGTCCAGTGTTTCACCTGCCTGAGTAGAGTAGGGCCCTCTGCATATTGATTTCGGAACCTTCCTTGGACACATTTGAAAAATTGCCCTCCGTCCAGGTCTTTTTAGACTCGAGGTGGCCCAGTCAATACAGGGAATATTAAAATCTCCAGCCTGCACTCCTCTATTATTCCTATAGTTATCTGCAATCTCTCTACACATCTGCTCCTCTGGTATCTGTTGGGTCTACAACAGTCTACAATACAGTCCCAACAAAGTGACCACCCCTCTCTTTTTTCTAACTTCTAACCATGTGGAATTTTAAATGAATATATGTTTTAAAAATTGGAATTAACAATCCATAAATAAGTATTGATAAAAATCCAAACACTTGACCTTCAGAGAAAGACAACAGTTCACTCTCATGTGCTCTGCACGACATACCCACAGCAAAGTGTTTGTCTCTCAATTACCCTGTGAAATGGGCGAGCCAGCTGCTTAGCTCAAGGGCAGCAAGGGATGGGCAATAAAGGCTGGTCAGCCAGAGACACCCACATCCCATACCTGATTTTTAAAAAAATCCATTCAGATTGGTCCCAGCACAGTTCCAGTGGAACAATGTCTGACCAATCACGTTAGAAGATTTATGGACAGGGCTTTAAACTGACAGAGAGGATGCAGGGACAGGCTTCAGGTGAAAGGAGCTTTCCAAATCCAAAGAGAAAACGTGAAGCATCAGAGCAGCATGGGGAATGTGACCGAAGACAACAGAAAGGAACAGGATGGGACAAAGTTTAACTAAAACTGTAGATCAGCAAATCCATTTGTGACAGGAAATTGTGGGAACGAGTAAATTATGTTTTTTTTATTAATGGACAAAGTCTCTGCAACAAGGTAGATGGATTTGTGACACAGAGATAAAAGGGATTTAGACACCAGGGAGATGTGGTTACAGGCTGAACAAAAGGTGGAACATAAATATTCAATGGTTCACAACCTTGTGCAAACTCAGGCAAAATGGGCAACGCGAACAATAATGGGTAAGAAAGGTATTACAGAGAAAGCATTTGGCATTAGATCATGGAGTAGAGTCAGTCTGAATGTAAATTCTGGCTACTACTTGCCAAGGACACAAGCAGCAGAACAGTTTTAGGCCACCGAACAGCATTTCATGGCTCGTCACTGCAATAAATAGGAATTCCTTGGAATTTTTAATAAAGGCATGGTGAACATTTAGTGAAACGTCAATATTCACAAAGTCTGGGACAATCACACTGACAACAGTGATATTGGAAGAGGAGTTCAGAAATTTTTTTTCAGTGTTTCTTAGAATAACACATTGTGCAACTGGCGAGGGACGGAACTGTCTCAGAGCGATTGTTGTGTGATAAAACTTAGTGAATGAGTAATGTCACCTGGAGAGATCCTCTGGGAAATTGTGATAAAGTTCATTTTAAAGAACTATAAAGTTTTAAAGTGAAACACAGAAAGGACAAGCTACAACTAGAAACAAAAATAGCCAATTACATGAGTTGGAGAGGAGGACTGACCAAGGTAAACAGGCTGAACAGACTGAAATATGTGCCTGTAAATGAACAGTGGAAAACATTTGAAGAAGCTGTGTAAAATACTCAACAAAAGGACATTCCACTGAAACAGACAAAAACTCAGCAAGAAATCCCCACCGGTCCCTCACTCAGGACAAAATGGATCATATTAGATTATTAGGCTGAGAAGATCACCACAAAGTACTTAAAATCCTGAAGTAAGAGAGAGTTTTAGAGTAAGTTTTAAAGGGATTGCAATGGGTCTGCTAGCAGGAGGAGGGCAATGGGAAGGGAAATCGTTGTCAAGGTTTATTGACACGATACGAACATGGAGAGGTGAAGGTGCTGGAGGTAGTGAGAGAGTTACAGAGAGGGGTCAGGGTCTGAACGGTGTTACAAAGCCAGTATGAATTGCTGCAGTTGGAGGGGTTTGCAGAGGTAGGGAGGGACATATGTATTTTTTGACCCCATGCTAATTACCCAGAGATTGCTGGGGCCCTGGTGGATATATTTAATACTTTGCTGGACACAGGTGAAATGCTGAATGACTGGAGGATCGCTAATGTGGTTCCTTTGTTCAAGAAGGGCAGCAGGGATAGGCCAGGTAATTACAGAGCAGATAGTCTAACAGCAGGGGGAGGGAAATTATTGGAAACAATTGTGAGGATAAAACGACACTTAAAGGTAAGGATCAACTCGGTTTAGTCATCACGGATTTGGCAGAGGAAGATACTGTCTGAGGAATTCAGTTCAGTTTTTTTTGAAATGGTGCTTAAGTATATTGATGAGGGCAGTGCAGATGATGTGGTTTACATGGGCTTGACTAAGTCCTTAAACAAGATCCAACATGGAAGGCTGGTCCAAAAGGACTGGATTACAAGGCAAGTTGGCAAATTGGATGCAAAATTGGTGGATAGCATACTTTCACCACCGGGTGTACCACAGGGATCTGTGCAGGAACCATTGAACATTAATAACTCGGATGTGAAAGCAGAAGGTATCGTTAGTCGGTTTGCGGATGACATGAAAGGTGAGGGTGTTGTTCACAGTGAGGGGGATGGTCTCAGGCTACAGTCTGATGTCGATTGGATGATAATCTAAGCAACGTTTAGGTCTGATCGAAGTGAGGTAACACTCTGTGGGAGGTACGATAAGCGAAAGACAGACATAATGAATGGTAGGACCTTGCAGAGTACTGAGGTATACAGGAACCTTGGTGGACAAGTCCATAGATCCCTGAAGGTGTCAGCACAGGGAGACAGGGTGGGAAAGGCACCTCAACTGAGAGCGGGAGAGGGACCCATATCCTGGTGGGGTGAATTGCGAGAGATGCTTGAGAGGATATAACCTAGTCTGGCAGGGTGTTGGACCTTAAATAAACATAAGGCCAGAAAGAATATTGAGGCTGGTACATGAGTTAAAGACAGCAATTTCAGCAGACAAGGCAGGCAAGAACATAGCAGGGAATGGAGGAAAAGTGATGATTAAACTGCATTTATTTCAATGCAAGGGGCCTGACAGCTAAGGAAGATTAACTCAAGGCATGGATTGGAACATGGGACTGGGATATTATAGTTATTACAGAAACACAGCTGAGGTAGGGGCAGGACTGGCAGCTCATTGTTTCAAGGTAGAGATGCTACAGGAAGGGGAGGCAAGAGAGGACGTGTGGTGGTGGGTTTTGATTGCATGGATCATCACAGCAGTACTTAGAGAGGATATTCCTGTGGGATCGCCCAGTGAAGCTATGTTAGTGGAACTGAGAAATAAGAATGGGTCATCATTTTGATACGATCAACTGCTGACCCCGAATAATCTGTGGCAGACTGAGGAACAAATATGTCAGGACATCTTAAATATCAACCATAATAATAAGGCTGTTATGGTACGGATTTTGAACTTTCCAAAACTAGACTGGGACAGCCAGTGTTCAGGGTTTGTAAGGGAGAAAATTGGTAATTTTATTCCAGAAAACTCCCAATCAATATGTAAATGGCCTGAAAAGAGAAAGGGGCAAAACCTGACGTCCACTTGGGAATTAAGGTAGGGAAAGGGACTGAGGTGTTAGTGGGAAAGCATTTTGCCAAAGTGACCACAGTTGTAGTAGTTTGTAAATAGCTTTGGAAAAGGACAGGCCTGGTCCACAGGTTCAAATTATAAAATGGGGCCTGACCAATCTTGATCGTATTAGCCAGGAACTTTCAAAATGTGATTGGGGAAGGGAATTATTTACAGGAAAAGGGGAGTTTGGCAAGTGAGAATATTTTAAAAGAGAGATAAACTGATCGATCACCACCAGCATGTTCCTGTTTGTGTGCAGGTCAGTGCTGACAACATTCGGAAACACTGGCTGTCTATTGAGGGTCTGGTCAAGGAAAAGGGGGCACATGTCAGGTATAGCCAGCTGCATCAAGGGAATCCCTGAGGATATACAGGGGCTGTAGGAATACACTTTGAGTAGAAAACAGGAATGGAGAAAGGCTAAATGAAATAGCCTCAGCAGAGAAGGGAAGGGGAATCCAAAAGTGATTGTATCAGTATATTAAGAGTGCACAAGTAACTCAGGACAAATAGTGTCCATTAAAGATCAATGAGGCCATCGATCTGTGGAACTGCAGGATATTTGCTGAGATCGTGAACTATTTTTTCACTCCAGAACTTACTGTGGAGAAAGACTGGGGAACTCAGGGAACAAGAGTAATACATTAGACCACAATTGGAGTTCTCTGCAATTCCAGTCTCTCTGCTACAGGAAGGATGTTGTGAAACTTGAAAGGGCTCAGAAAAGATTAACAAGATATTGCCCGGGTTGTTGGTGAATAAGCTGGGGTAACTGTCACTGGAGAATCGGAGACTGAGGGATGTCCTTACAGAGGTTTATATGAACATGAGCGGTATGGATAGGGTAAGCATTCAAGGCCTTTTCCCAGAGGTTGGGGAGTCCAAAACTAGAGGGCATAGGTTTAAGGTGAATGGTTTACAGAGGGACTGAAGGGACAGCTTCTTTACACACATGGTGATGTGTGTATGGAATGAGCTGAGAGAGAAAGTAATGGAGACTGATACAATTACAACATTTAAAAGGTATCTGGATGGGCATCTGAATAGTAATGGTGTAAACGTATATGGGCCAAATGCTGGAAAAGGAAATGGATTTATTTAGATCTTCTGGTAAGCCTGGACGAGTTGGGGACCGAAGGGTCTGTTTCTATGCTGTATATCTCTATGACTTGAAAAGAGTGCATGTTATAAAAGAGGTGGTGCTGGAGGTTTTAAAACACAAAGCTATGCCAAGTCCCAGAACCTGATTGAGTGTATCACAGGACACTGTGGGATGTTCGGGAAGAAATTGTGGAGCCCCGAGCAAAGGTATGTGTACTACTGACAGCCATGTGTGATGGGCTGGCAGGCTGGAGGGTGGCATCATGGACAGTGAAGGAGGTTTTCTGAGATTACAAAGGGATCTTGATGAAGGGAGTGAATGGGCTGAAAAACTAGAGATGGAATTCATTCTGAATAAATACGAGGTAATGTATTTTGTAAAACAAACAAGGGTAGAGCTTATACAATTAATGTTAAGGCTTCGGTTAGTGTTTTAGAGCAGAGGGATCTCCGGGTTCAGGTACATCATTCTTGAAGCTTGCATCACAGAATGGATAAGACAGTGCTTTGCATGCCTGACTATTGCTCAGTCCATTGAGTATAGGATTTGGGACGTCATGTTGAGATTGGACAGACATTTGTGAGGAGAAAGTGAGGTCTGCAGATGCTGGAGATCAGAGCTGAAAATGTGTTGCTGGAACAGTGCAGCAGGTCAGGCAGCATCCAGGGAACAGGAGAATCGACGTTTCGTGCATAAGCCCTTCTTCAGGAATGAGGAAATAGACATTTGTGAGGCCTGTTCTGCAATACTCTGTCCAGTTCTGGTCGCCCAGTTGACAGAGAGGATATTATTAAGCTGCAGGGCGTTCAGAAGAGATTTACCAGGATATTGCTGGGTATGGAAGGCTTTTGAGTTCTGCAAAATGGCTGGATAGGCTGAGTCTTTTTTCACTGGAGCCTGGAGGTTGAGACATGATGCTATAAAGGTTTATGAAAAAAAATAAGATATATAGGTCGACTTCATGGTAGTTGCCTTTTCCCCAGGATGGGGGAGTCTCAAGAGGAGGGGTCACATTTTTAAGGTTAGAGGAGAGAGATGTTCAAAAAAATATATGGGACAACTTACTACACAGAGTGGTTTGAGTGTGGAATGGACTTCCTGAGAAAGGGATTGATGTGGGTACAATTGCAACATTTAAAAGATATTTGGATAAACAGGTGAATAGGGAAGGGTTGGAGTGATATGGGCCATCTTCAGACAGCTGGGAAGAGTTTAGTTTTAGATTATGGTGAATATCAACTGAAGGGTCAGTTTCCATGCTGTATGGCTCTATGACAAGAATATGGTTTTATTCCATTATTGAAGAAAGGATCAGGCCTGGATCCACTGATGTGCATCATCTACAGAAACGATTTGGTTCAAAATATAGGAGTGATTGTGCGAAAGTTTGTTGATGATCAAATGAATGGTGTCGTGGGCAGTAAATACGGTTATCAAAGGGGATCTTGACCAACTGGGCCAGTGGACCAAGGAATGAAAGATGGAGTTTAATTCAGCTGTTGGAGTTTGTTAAGACAAACCATGGAGGACTAATACAGTTAATGGAAGGGCTCTGGGCAGTGTTGTCCAACAGAAAGAGACAGAGAGAGAAAGAGAGAGAGAGAGACAGAGACAGAGAGAGAGAGAGAGAGAGAGAGAGAGAGAGAGAGAGAGAGAGAGAGCAAGGGGTGCAGTTACATTGTTCCTTGGAAGTGATATACCAGATGGACAGGGTGGGGAAAGCGGCATTTGGCACATTTGCCAACATTGGCCGGCACTTTGTTACATACATTAGATATATTTGTAACATTGTCCTCAATATTTCCCTTGGGCAGAGGAGGCCACGGGGTGACCTTATAAAGTTTTACAAAACCATGCGGGGCCTAAGAATGGTGAATATCCAAGGGTAGGTGAGTCCAAAGCTAGAGGGTATAAACGGGAGATGAGAGAGCAAGGATTTAAAGAGGGAGCTGAGGGGGAACATTATACACAGGGGATTGTGCACAGACAGAACGGACTGCCAGGGCGACATGGGAGAAACAAGAACAATTACAGCATGGAAAAGACATTTGGGCAGATACATTGAGAGGAGAAGGTTTGAAGAGATAAAGGCCAAATGCAGGGAAATGAGACTCGTTCAGTTTAGGTAACATGGGCAGCATTGAGGAGTTGGACCACAGGTTCTGTTTCCGTGCTGTATCACTCTGTATCCAGTTAAAGAGGATTACAGTACCGAAATAAGGCATGTTGTAGACACTGCAGCAAGTTACAGTGATAGGGATGGCAATCTGGATTGCAGTACATCTCAAATATTTAGAGGGACTATCGGGAATGGAGTAGGATACAGGGACAACTACTGTTATAGGAGTTAAACATGACTGAAGACACTGGTGCACAAGCCATGCCACAGATACAGCGTTGCAGAGTAGTGAGTCTTAGTACAGTGTTGGAGGGAGAACGCAGAACAGAAAGATCCCAGGCAGCATTCCCAACCTCTTGTCGGAGGCCTACTTTAACCTCTGTTGTCCTGATGCTCACTAAGACAGCGCAGGCCTGGATTGATAACTCTGAAATCTCGGTGCTGTCTCAGTGCAACATAGGTTAAAGTAGATGTGGTGATTGAGTCTGGGGTGTGCCTATACTGTGCTCCCCCTCCAGCACTGTATCTATATCATGTCTTGTTAGCCGATGCTTGGAACCCGCTCATTGCTCTCTGCTCTGTGTACTGTAAGTGATCTTACCTTGCTGCAGGATTTATTGAAGGCTTCAGACCTCCCTGCCCTTTGTCTCTCTGGCTGACCAATCATCTTTAATGGGGTGATGGATGAGACATCCGGCAGTTGGGGAGTCTATTAGGTCAGGAACTTCCTGAGTATCTGCAGGAGACAGAGAGATAGACGGAATGGGAAATTAGACTGATGCAGTGAGGGTTACAAAAGGAGAATGGAAATGAGCCCCACAGATATCTGGAAAATCCCAAACTCCATCCCTGGCCTGTGCTGTTGCGTCTCTCTGGAGTAGAGAATTCTGTTGGCTCAGGATCTGGAGCAGCTGCAAGAGCGAGAGACACAGACAGAGGCAGCAATTAGACCCACACAGTGAGGGATACCACATGGAGAGAGACTGAGTGATATCACCAGAGTGCTGGAAGACTTCAGGATCACACAATCATGTTGGAAGAATGGGTTTAGCTTCATGTATTAGTGCTCAGGGATGAGCAACCAGTGAGCAGGTGAAGTGATGGCCCAGTAACATTAGCTGAGGTTTTGGACAAATGCCCTAACAATAATGTTCAGCGGAGGCAGGTTTGAATCCCAACATAAGATATGGTGGAATTTAAAATCAATAATTTTAAAAATAGCAATTAACAGTCCATAAACAAATATGAAACCATAGCTGATGTACAAAAATCACAACCCCACAGATTAGATTCCATACAGTGTGGACACAGGCCTTTCGGCCCAACCAGTCCACGCCATCCCTCCGAAGAGTAACCCACTCAGACCCATCTCCCTCAGCCTAATACACCTAACATTATGGGCAATTTAGCATGGCCAATTCGCCTGACCTGCACATCTTTGGACTGTGGGAGGAAACCGGAGCACCTGGAGTCAATTCATGCAGACACGGGGAGAATGTGCAAACTCCACACAGTCGCCCGCGGCTGGAATCGAACCTGGGACCCTGGTGTTGTGAGGCAGGAAGGCTAATCACTGAGTCACCGTGCTGCCCACTTGTCCTTTCGACAACGAGATCCGATCATCCTCACGTGGTCTGCACGACATACCCACAGCAAAGTGTTTGCATCTCAATTACCCTCTGAAATGGCCAAGCAAGCTACTCAGCTCAAGGGTAGCTAGGGCTGGGCAATAAAGGCTGGTCAGCCAGAGACACCCACATCCCCCACCTGATTTATAAACAAATCCAATAGAATGATCCCACTGGAACCGTGCTGGGACCAGTGTCATGGCCAATCATGTCAGTAGGTTTAAGGACAGGGCTTTAAACTGACAAAGAGGATGCAGGAACAGGGTCCAGGTGGAAGGAACTTTCCAAATCCAAAGAGAAAAGGTGAAGCATCGGAACAGTATGGGGATGTGACTGAAGGCAATCAGAAAGGAACAGGATGGGACAGCGATTAACTAAAACTGTACATCAGTGAACAGGTTTGTGACAGGAAATTGTGGGAAAGAGTAAATCATGTTTTTTTTGAATGACGAAGTCTTATCAATAAGGCAGATGGATTTGTGACACTGAGATAAAAGCGGTTTAGACACCAGAGAGATATGGTTACAGGGTGAACAAAAGGTGGACATAAATATTCAATGGATCACAACCTTGCGGAAACTCAGGCAAAATGGGTAACACGAACAATAATGGATAAGAAAGGCATTACAGAGAAAGCATTTGGTCTCAGGTTATGAAGTAGAGTCAGTCTGAATGTAAATTCTGGCTACTACTTGCCGAGGACACAAGCAGCAGAACAGTTTTAGCCACCGAACAGCATTTCATTGCTCATCACTGCATTACACAGGAACTCATTTGAATTTTTAACAAACACATTGTGATAATTTTGGGAAAAGTCAATATTCTCATAATGTGGGATAGTCACACTGGAAAGAGTGATATTGGAAGAGGAGTTCAGAGAATTAGTTTTCAGTGTTTCTTTGAATAATAAATTGTGCAACTGGCTAGGGACGGAACTATCTCAGAGCGACCGTTGTGTGATGAAACTTAGTGAATGAGTAATGTCACCTGGAGAGATCCTCTGGGAAATTGTGATAAAGTGCAGTTTAAAGAAATATAAAGTTCTAAAGTGAATCACAGAAAGGACAAGCTACAACTAGAAACAAAAATAACCAATAACATGAGTTTGAGAGGAGAACTGACCAAGACAAACAGGCTAAACAGACTGAAATATGTGCCTGTCAATGAACAGTGGAAAACATTTTAAGGAGCTGTGTAAAACACTCAACAAAAGGATGTTCCATTGAAACAGACAAATCCTCAGCAAGAAATCTCCATCGGTCCCACACTCAAGTAAAAAGGATCATATTAGATTATCAGGCTTAGAGGATCACCAAAAAGTACTTAAAATCCTGAAGTGAGAGAATGTTTTAGGAATAAGTTTTAAAGGGATTGCAAAGGGTCTGCTCGTAGGAGAAGGTCAGATGGAAGAGGGAATAATTGTCAAGGTTTTATGTCACAAAAGGAACAGGGAGAGATGAAGGTGCTGGAGGTGGTGAGAGTGTTACAGAGAGTGGTCAGGGTCTGAACGGTGTTACAAAGCCAGTACGGATTGCTGCAGCTGGAGGGGTTTGCAGAGGTAGGGAGGGACATATGTATTTTTATTTATTCATTCATGGGATAAGGATGTCACTGATTGGACCAATATTCTTTGCCCCACTGCTAATGACCCAGAGTATAGCACAGAGTCAGCCATATTGCTGTGGGCCTGGTGTCACGTGCAGGCCAGACCAGGTTAGAATGTCAGATGTTCTTCGCTAAAGGACATAAGTGAACCAGATGAGTAATTCTTACTGATCAACAATGCTTTTATGGTGGCCTCACCAATGTCCTGTACAGCCACAACATGACATCCCAACTTCTACTCTCAATGCTCTGCCCAAAGAAGGTAACCATCCCAAATGCCTGCTTCACCAGCCTGTCTACCTGTGACACTACTTACAAGAACTGTGTACCTGCATCCCTGGGTCACTGACTGACAACACTACCCAGGACCCGAACATTAACTGTACAGGTCCCACCCAGGATTGTTTCACCAAAATGGCACACCTCACATTTATCTAATTAAACTCCATCTGCTATTCTTCAGCCCACTATCCCAGTGTACTGTTCATTCTGTTGTATCACAGATAACTTTCTTCACTGTCCACTTAACCAACAATTACAGTGTCACTCAAAAACCTTACATACCACAAAACCAATATTCCAATCCAAACCATTTATCCAAATGACAACCAACAGGGGACCCACTTCATTGCTGGGCACATGTCTCCAGTCAGAAAGGCAAATGACTCCCATCACCCTCTGTCTCCGACCATCAAGCCCAATTTTGTATCCAGTTGACTAGCTCCTCCTGAATGCCATATCCTTTTACATGGATCTGAGCTTATTACCCAGTTTACCATACAGAACGTAGAACACATAACAGTACAGCACAAGACCCTTCGGCCATGATGCCATGGCCATCTTTTACCCGACTGTAAGATCAAACTAACTTAGATACCCTTCATTTTGCTATCATCCATGTGCCTATCCACGAGTCTGTTAAAATGTCCTGTTACACCCACCCACCACTCTCTGTGTAAAGAACCTACATCTGAAATCTCCCCTTATCCATCCTCCAATCACCTTACAATTATGCCCCCTTGTACCATGTATGCCATGGGATAAAGAGGTGTCTCACTGTTCACTCTATCTTTGCCTCACACCATCTTGTTCACCTCTACCTAGTCACAGCGCACTCTTCTTCACTCCAATGAGAAAAGCCTTAGCTCCCTCAACCTTTCTTCATAAGACATGCTCTCCAGTCCAGGTAGCATCCGAGTAAACCTCCTCTTTACCCTCTCTAAAGCTTCCACATACTTCCTGTAATGAAGGGATCAAAACTGAACACAGTATTCTAATCAGGGTCTAAACAGGGCTGTATAGAGCTGCAGCATGACCTCATGGCTTTAAAACTCAATCCCCCAGCTAATGAAAGCCAATACAACATATTCTTTCTTAACAACACTATCAGCTTGGCGGTAAATTTGACGGATCTTTGGTCATGAAATCCAAGATCCATCTGTTCCTCCACACTATTCAGTATTCTGCCTTTACCCCTGTATTCTGCATTCAAGTCTCACCTTCCAAAATGCAGCACTTCACACTTTTCCAGATTTGACTTCATCTGCCACTTCTCAGCCCAGCTCTACACCCTGTCAATGTCCCATTGCAACCTCCAGCAGACATCCACACTATTCACCACTCCACCAACCTTCGTGTCATTGGCAAACTTACGTACCCACTCTTCCACTCACACATCCAAGTCATCCAGAAATCACAAAGAGCAGAGATTTTTTGACCTCTCCCTGCAGAAATCACTGGTCACTGAGCTCCAGGCTGAATGATTTCCATCTGTCATCACCCTCTGTCTTCTATGGTCCTGGAATTCTGTATCCAGACAGACAGGTTTCCCTGTATCCCATGTTCTGTACTTTCTCAATGAGCCATAAATGTGTTTTGTCACATTCTCAAAGGATTCAATAAGATTTGTGAGGCATGACCTGTCCCTTACAAAGCCATGACGACTTCCGCTAATCAAACTATGGTTTTCCAAGGAATCATAAATCCTTGATCTCAGAGTCCTCTCCAATAATCTGCACATCACAGACAGAAGACTGACAGGTCTGTGATTCCCAGGATTATCTCTATTCCCTTTCTTGAACAACGTATGGCTGATTCACCTAACCTGCACATCTTTGGGCTGTGGGTGGAAACCGGCGCATCTGTCGGAAACCCACGCAGACTTGGAGAGAATATGCAAACTCCACGCAGACAGTCGCCTAGGGCTGGAATTGAAATTGCGTCCCTCGTTCTGTGAGGCAGCAGTGCTAACCACTGAGCCACCGTGCTGCTCCATGTAACTGGCTCACTGGGCTGTGATTTTCTGGCTGCTCCCTGCAGACCTCAAGTGATGGAACAGCATTAGCCACCCTCCAGTCTTCCAGTAACTCATTGTGTCTGTTAAGAACATAAATATCTCTGTAAGGGATACTGCAATCACTTCCCCAGATTCCCACAAAATTCTCGGATTGACCTAATAAGCGACTGGGGATTGATCTACCTTTATTTGTTTTAAGATTCCAGCACTTTTTCTTCTCTGTTGAGGATTCTTTCCAAGACATCGCTATTTATTTCCCCAACTTCTTGAGCTTCCATGTCTTTCTCCACAGTAAATTCTGACAACACTATTTTGTCTAATATCTCACCCACCTCCTGACAGTTAAGGTGCCCTATTCTCTACCAAGTTACTCTTTAGCCCTTATTGAAACTTGAGTAAAGGTTTCTGAAAATTCAAATAAACCGCATCCTCGGTACAACCATTCCTACACCCGTATCTATACTGACATTTATATTCTCACCAATAAAAACAAAATCCAACAGGCTCAAAAACACATTCTCTTTTTATTAAAAGCGTTTCTAAGGGTCCAGTTATTGTTCATTGACATATCCTTTCAAAGATATTTCAGATCCTGACCTACTATCAGGTTAACACTGTTTGGTTTCAGACTGGCAGGAGAAAGGGTGATGGGAGTTCGTGTTTATCCATCTCAAAAAGGTAGCTTACAGGTTCAACAGGCAATAGATGTTTTGGAAATAAGTAGGGTCGTGGGGACTGAAGGACATTATGGAGATAGGGAGTGCTGTGTGGCCTGAAAGGGGCCAAAGAGATCTGCAGGGCTGTTGGGCCTAAAGGAGGTTGCACAGATCAGGAGGATCGTGGGGATTGAAGGAGGTTACATTGAATGGGAGGGTCGTTAGGTCAGGATGAGATTATGGAGATAGGGAGGGTCATAGGGCCTTTTAGAGGATATGGAGTTAGGGAGGTTTGTGGGGAATGATTCAGGTTACATGGAAAGGAAGAGTCGTGGGGACTGAAGGAGTTTATGGAGATAGGGAGGGCTGTGGGGACATGAAGGAGGTTATATAAATAGTAAGCTTATAGAGAAGCACAGGAAAGAAGAGCAGGTATCGGCCATTTGACCACAGAGTCGGTCCCACCATTCAATATGATCACGACTGATCATCTAACCCAGTACAGTATTCCTGCTTTCACACCTTACCCTGATATTATAGTGACTACTGGCATTTAGTGATACACCACTGGGACAGGGTGGGGTGGGGGTGGTATCTTACAGAGATAGGGAGGGTTGTGGAAGCTGGAACAGGTGACAGGTGCAGGGAAGGTTTTAGGAATGGAAGGACTTTACATGGATTTGGAGGAATGCAGGGATGGGACGTGATAAAAATCACAGGGAGGATTTTGGGAGCTCGATCTGAGACGGGTACAGCCGAGAACAGAAGTGAGTCAAACAGTCAGGGCAAGCAGGGAAAAGGTAGGGCTAATAAATTATACTGCATTTATTTCAATGCAAGGGGCCTAACAGGGAAGGCAGATGAACTCAGGGCATGGTTAGGAACATGGGACTTGGATCTCATAGCAATTACAGAAACATGGCTCAGGGATGGGCAGGACTGGCAGCTTAATGGTCCAGGAGACAAATGCTACAGGAAGGATAGCAAGGGAGGCAAGAGAGGAGGGAGAGTGACATTTTTGATAAGGGATAGCATTACAGCGGTGCTGAGGGAGGATATTCCCAGAAATACATCCAGGGAAGTTATTTGGGTGGAACTGAGAAATAAGAAAGGGATGATCACCTTATTAGGATTATATTACAGACCCCCCAATAGTCAAAGGGAAATTGCCAAACAAACTTGTAAGGAGATCTCAGCTATCTGTAAGAATAATAGGGTAGTCATAGTAGGGGATTTTAACTTTCCAAACATCGACTAGGACTGCCATAGTGTTCAAGATGGAGAGGAATTTCTTAAGTGTGTACAAGACAATTTTCTGATTCAGTATGTGGATGTACCTACTAGAGAAGGTGCAAAACTTGACCTACTCTTGGGAAATAAGGCAGGGCAGGTGAGTGAGGTGTTAGTGGGGGAGCACTTTGGGGCCAGCGACCATAATTCGATTTGTTTTAAAATAGTGATGGAAAAGGATAGACCAGATCTAAAAGTTGATGTTCTAAATTGGAGAAAGGCCAATTTTGACGGTATTAGGCAAGAACTTTTGAAAGCTGATTGGAGGCAGATGTTCGCAGCTAAAGGGATGGCTGGAAAATGGGAAGCCTTCAGAAATGAGATAACAAGCGTCCAGAGAAAGTATGTTCCTGTCAGGGTGAAAGGGAAGGCTGGTTAGTATTGGGAATTCTGGATGACTAAAGAAATTGAGTGTTTGGTTCAGAAAAAGAAGGAAGCATATGTCAGGTATAGACAGGATAGATTGAGTGAATCCTTAGAAGAGTATAAAGGATGTAGGAGTATACTTAAGAGGGAAATCAGGAGGGCAAAACGTGGACATGAGATAGGTCTGACAAATAGAATTAAGGAGAATGCAAAGGGTTTTTACAAATATATTAAGGAAAAAAAGGTAACTGGGGAGAGAATAGGGCCCCTCTAAGATCAGCAAGGCGGCCGCCTTTGTGTGGAGCTGCAGAAAATGGGGGAGATACTAAATGAATATTTTCCATCAATATTTACTGTGGAAAAGCATATGGAAGATATAGACTGTAGGGAAATAGATGGTGACATCTTGCAAAATGTCCAGATTACAGAGGAGGAAGTGCTGGATGTCTTGAAACGGTTAAAGGTGGATAAATCCCCAGGAACTGATCAGGTGTACCAGAGAAGTCTGTGGGAAGCTAGAGAAGTGATTGCTGGGCCTCTTGCTGAGATATTTGTATCATCAATAGTCGCAGGTGAGGTGCCACAAGACTGGAGTTTGGCAAAAGTGGTGCAACTGTTTAAGAAGAGTGGTAAAGACAAGCCAGGGAACTATAGACCAGTGAGCCTGAACTCAGTGGTGGGCAAGTTGTTGGAGGGAATCCTGAGGGACAAGATGCACATGTATTTGGAAAGGCAAGGATTGATTAGAAATAGTGGACATGGCTTTGTGCATAGGAAATCATGTCTCATAAACTTGATTGAGTTTTTTGAAGTAACAAAGAAGATTGAGGAGGGCAGAGTGATAGATGTGATCCATATGGACTTCAGTAAGGCATTCGACAAGGTTCCCCATGGGAGACTGATTAGCAAGGTTAGATCTCATGGAATACAGGGAGAAGTAGCCATTTGGATATAGAACTGGCTCAAATGTAGAAGACGGAGGGTGGTGGTGGAGGGTTGTTTTTCAGACTAGAGGCCTGTGACGAGTGCAGTGCCACAAGGATCAGTGCTGGGCCCTCTACTTTTTGTCATTTACATAAATGATTTGGATGCGAGCATAAGAGGTATAGTTAATAAGTTTACAGATTACAACAAAATTGGAGGTGTAGTGGAGAGCGAAGAAGGTTACAACTGGATCTGGACCAGATGGGCCAATGGGAAAGCAAATCTTAGCAGGACTTATACACGTAATGGTAAGGTCCTAGGGAGTGTTGCTGACCAAAGAGACCTCGGAGTGCAAGTTCCTAGCTCCTTGAAAGTAGAGTCGCAGGTAGATAGGATAGAGAAGGCGGCATTTGGTATGCTTTCCTTTCTTGGTCAGAGTATTCAGTACAGGAGATGGGTGGTCGTGTCGCGGCTGTACAGGACATTGGTTTGGCCACTGTTGGAATATTTTGTTGCAATTCCAGTCTCCTTCCTATTGGAAGAATTGTTGTGAAACTTGAAAGGGTTCAGAAAAGATTTACAAGGAGGTTGCCAGGATTGGAGGATTTGAGCTACAAGGAGAGGCTGAACAGGTGGGGCGGTTTTCCCTGGAGCTTCGGAGGCTGAGGGGTGACCTTACAGAGGTTTACAAAATTATGAGGGGCATGGATAGGATAGGATAAATAGACAAAGTATTTTCCCTGGGGTCAGGGAGTCCAGAACTCGAAGGCATAGGTTTAGGGTGAGAGGGGAAAGATATAAAAGAGACCTAAGGGGCAACTTTTTCACGCAGAGGGTGGTACGAGTATGGAACGAGCTGCCAGAGGATGTGCTGGAGGATGGTACAATTGCAACATTTAAGAGGCATTTGGATGGGTAGATGAATGGGAAGGGTTTGGAGGAATATGGGCCGGGTGCTGGCAGGTGGGACTAGATTGGGTTGGGATATCTGGTTGGCATGGACGGGTTGGACCGAAGGGTCTGTTTCTGTGCTGTACATCTCTATGACTCTATCACTCATAGAGATTATAGAAACATACTGTGTGGTCGCGTCTGGAGGAGATTAAAGGTATAAAGGTTTGTAGTTACCGAAGGAAATTACATCAATCGGGACCAGCAGAGTTTACAGAGACGGAGTGCGTTTTAGAGACAGGAAGAGTTCATAGTCATCATTAGAAATGCAGAAACTAATTTATGAGAGAAGCAGGGTCACTCTGCTTTGTGCCCAGAGACAAGGAGGAGTCTAACAGTTGGAGGAGGTTACTAAGGTACAGAGCTTTGTGTAGTCGTGACGGGAAGGTTACAGAGATCATGAAGGTAGTAGGAGTTCAACAAAGTCACAAAGACAGGGAGGTTTTTCAGGTCTGGAAAGGACTACACCGACACGGATAGCTTAAGGACCTGAAGAGTTGTTTTTCTTCAGTTAAGGAGAGATGTGACAGAACCTGGGATAAAAGGCAAAGGCAGAAACTTGGAGAGTTTTACTGATATGAGGAGTTTACAGGGATAAGCAGGATTGTAGGGGCTGATAGAGATAGGGGAAGTGGTATCGATGAAACAGACAATGGAGTAACTGACAGACATAGGGAGGGTTCTGTGGAACAGATGAATTTACAGATAAGATGGTGATAATGAAACCTGAGAATTTTCTCATTGTCCTTGCCCAGCATTGTTTCTACATCATGCCCTCAGGGTCTGATTTAAAGTCCACTAACTCCTCCCTGTGCTGTTTACTGTGAGTGATCTTACCGGCTGCAGGATTTACTGAAGGCTCCAGACCTCACTCTCCATCTCTCTCTGGCTGACCAACTGTCTTCAATGTGGTGATGGACGAGACAGGAATTGGGAATTCTGCTGAGTCAGGGACATCAGGAATACCTACAGGCGACAGAGAAGTAGACAGAATGGGAAATTAGACTGATGCAATGAAGGTTACACATGGAGAATGGCACTGAGTCCCACAGAGATCTGGAAATTCCCAGTCTCCATCCATGGCCTGTGCAGTTGCTTCCCTCTGGAGTGGAGAATGCTGTTGACTCAGGATCTGGAGTAGCTGCAAGAGCGAGAGACACTGACAGAGGCAGCAATTAGAACCACACAGTGAGGGATATCACATGGAGAGAGACAGTGATATCAGCGGTGTGCAGGAATGTATCAGGATCACACAATGGTATCATCAGAAGTGGTTCTGACCAGTGAGCACTGCTACCAGTACTCAGGGAGGACTGAGCTATTTTATTGGGATAGGCTCCTCTGGTACCAGATTATGCACTGTCTATAAACGGACACAGATGAGGAGGGGGACAGGTCTCAGGTGAATGGAAATTCCCAAGTCCAAAGAGAAAGGTTGAAATATTGGAACACCATGGAGATGTGAATGAAGACCAAAAGAAAGAAACAGTAAGGGACTGAGTTTAATTAAAATACGACATTGTCAAACAGATTTGTGACAGGAAATTATTGGTTAAAATAAAGTAAATGCCACTTCCGCCCCTCACAATTCCTCATACACGACAAGTGACATCACTTCCGCCCCTCACATCATCGCTGATGTCACACACTCAGCGACTTCCACGCCCCCCCCACTGCCGTGTTTGCCACCACTTCCGCCCCCACCAACGCCACTCACCTGCATTCTGCTGACACCACCCCCAGGTCCCACCGTCACCATCCCTGCCCCCAGAACCCTGAGGGGAACACCACCCCTGCTCATGACTCCATCCCCATCCCCCCTAACACCACACCCACTCCAGTTACAGGCTCTGTTGCCTCCCGCAGCTCCACACCTATGCCTGGTCCCAGCTCCCAGTCCTGCCGAGTTTTCACCATTCCCCCTGACCTCCCCCTCACTGAGGACGATAGATCAGTCGTCAGCAAAGGCCTCACCTTTATCCCCCTCCGTCCACACATCAATTAATTTAATACACGCCATGACATCAAACACTTCTTCCACAACCTCCGCCTCAGAGCTTACTTTTACAATGAAGACTCCCGCCTATTTTCCGAGGACCCCTTTGCCGGCCTCCAATACACTCCATCCACCTGGACACCCCGCGCTGGCCTACTACCTGCCTTCGATTTCTTCATTTCCAACTTTCCCCGAGACATTAACTGCCTCAACCTATCTACCCCCCCCACTCCAACCTCTCACCCTCACAACGTGCAGCCCTCCACTTCCTCTGCTCCAATACCGAACTCACCATCAAACCAGCAGATAAAGGGGGTGCAGTGGTAGTCTGGTGCACTGACCTCTACACCGCTGAAGCCATGATGCCAACTCAAAGACACCTCCTCCTACCACCCCCTCTACCATGACCCACCTCCCATCACCAAACCGTCATCTCCCAGAGCATACAGAACCTCATCACCTCAGGAGGAGATCTCCCACCCACAGATTCCAACCTTACAGTCCAGGAACCCTGCACTGCCCGGTTCTACCTCCTTCCCAAGATCCACAAGCCTGACCACCCTGGCCGACCCATTGTCACAGCGTTCTCTTACCCCACCGAACTCATGTCTGCCGACCTCGACATTGTCCTATCCCCCAGTCCAGAAACTACCCACATTTGTTCGAGACACCACTCACACCCTCCAAGACTTCCGGTTCCCTGGCCCCCAACGCCTCATCTTCACAATGGATATCCAATCCCTCTACACATCCATCCACAATGACCAGGACCTCAAGGCCCTCCGTTTCTTCATCTCCCGACGTCCACAACAGTACCCTTCCACCGATACTCTCATTCGTTTGGCTGAACTGGTCCTCACCCTTAACAATTTTTCCTTCAAATCCTCCCACTCCCTGCAGATCAAAGGGGTAGTCATGGGCACCCGTACGGGCCCAAGCTATGCCTGTCTCTTTGTTGTCTACGGTGAACAGTCCATCTTCCGTAGTTACAATGGCACCACTCCCCATGTCTTCCTCCGCAACATTGATGACTGCATTGGCACCACCTCGTGTTCCCTCGAGGAGTTTGAACAATTCATCAACTTCACCAACACATTCCACCCTGACCTTAAATTTACCTGGACCATCTCTGATACCTCCCTCCCCTTCCTGGCGTTCTCCATCCTCATTAATGACAACCGACTTGACACCGACATTTTTTTACAAACCTACCGACTCCCACAGCTAGCTAGATTATATATCTTCCCACCCAACCGCCTGCAAAATTCCCAACCCCTATTCCCAATTCCTCCGCCTCCACCGTACCTGCTCCCAGGTGGGTCAGTTCCACCACAGAACACACCAGATAGCCTCCTTCTTTAGAGATCGGACTTTCCCTTCCCACGTGGTCAAAGATGCCCTCCAACGCATCTCGTCCACATCCCGCACCTCCGCCTTCAAACTCCACCCCTCCAACCGTAACAAGGACAGAACGCCCCTTGTGCTCACCTTCCACTCTACCAACCTTCGCATAAACCAAATCATTTGCCGACATTTACGCCACCTCCAAACGGACCCCACCACCAGGGATATATTTCGGTCCCCACCCCTCTCCACTTTCCGCAAAGACCATTCCCTCCATGACTACCTGGTTAGTTCCACACCCCCCCAAAAACCCACCCTCCTTTCCTGGCACCTTCTCCTGCTACTGCAGGAATTCCAAAACCTGCGCCCACACCTCTCCCCTCACCACCAATCCAAGGCCCCAAAGGAACCTTCCACATCAATAGTTTTACCTGCACATCCACCAATATCATTTATTGTATCCGTGGCTCCAGATGTGGTCTCCTCTACATTGGGGAGACTGGAGACCTCCTAGCAGAGCACTTTAGGGAACATCTCTGGTACACCCGCACCAATCAACCCCACCGCCCTGTGACCCAACATTTCAACTCCCCCTCCCACTCTGCCGAGGACATGCAGGTCCTGGGCTTCCTCCACCGCCACTTCCTCACCACCCGATGGCTGGAGGAAGAACGCCTCACCTTCCGCCTCGGAACACTTCAACCCCAGGGCATCAATGTGGACTTCACCAGTTTCCTCATTTCCCCTTCCCCCATCTCACCCCACCTCCAGGCTTCCAGCTCAGCACCGCCCTCATGACCTGTCCTAATGGTCTATCTCCCTTCCCACCTATCCACTCCACCCTCGTCTCTGACCTATCACCCCCATCCCCACACCCATTCACCCATTGTACACTTTGCTACCTTCCCCATCCTCCACTCTGACCTCTCACCTTCTTCCCCACCCCATTCACCTATTGTACTCTATGCTACTTTCTCCCCATCCCCACCCCCCTCTCACTTATCTCCCCACTCTGCAGGATCCAGGCCTCTGTTCCTGATGAAGGGCTTTTGCCCAAAACATCAATTTTCCTGCTCCTCAGATGCTGCCTGACCTGCTGTGCTTTTCCAGCACCACACTAATCTAGACTCTGGTTTCCAGCATCTGCAGTCCTTGTTTTTACCTTATTGGAGGAGGAGACTACCGAGATAAGGCATGTTGTAGACACTGAACCAAGTTATAGTGATAGGGATGGTAGTCTGGAATGCAGTGCATTTCAAATATGTGGAGGGAGTATCGGGAAGGGAGGAGGTTACAGCGATAGGATCTGTTATAGGAATTAAAAATTATTGAAGACACTGGACCACAAGACATGCCATAGATACACTGTTGTAGAGTAGTGAGTTTTAATATAACAGAACTTACATTGGGGAGGTGATTGAGCCTGGGGTGTGTGTGTGTGTGTGTATTGTGCTCCCCTCCAGCACTGTATCTATGTCATGTTGTGTTAACAGATGTTTGGGGCCCTCTCATTGTTCTTTGCTCTGTGCACTGTGGGTGACCTTACTTCACTACAGGATTTATTGAAGGCTCCAGATCTCCTTTCCCTTTGTCTCTCTCTGGCAGACCAACTGCGTTCAATGAGGTGATGGACGATCCACCCAGCAGCTGGGAAGGCTACTGAGTCAGGACTTTCCTGAGTACCTACAGGAGACAGAGAAATAGACAGAATGGGAAGTTAAACAGATGCTGTGAGGGTTACACATGGAGAATGGCACTGAGTTCCACAGAGATCTGGAAAATGGAGCGATATTAAGTAATAGTCCCAGATTGCTGAAAGATGTCAGTATCACACAATTGTGTCGGAAGAATGTGTTTAGCTTCATGATGCCCTGGTATCAGTGCTCAGGGATGAGCACCCAGTGAGCAGGTGAAGTGATGGCCTAGTGGTATTATTGCGAGAGAATGTATCCAAAACCTCAGCTAATGTTCAGGGGAGGCAGGTTTGAATCCCACCATCTGAAAAGGAGACATTTGATATCAATAATTTTAAAAATAATAATTAATAATTCACAAATAAGTATGAAACAATTACTGATGTACAACAAATCCAAACACTTGTCCTTTAGAGAAGGACATCTGCCCATCCTCACGTGGTCTGCACGACATCCCCACAGCAAAGTGTTTGCCTCTCAATTACCCTCTGAAATGGCCGAGCACGTTACTCAGTTCAAGGGCTTCTAGGACTGGGCAAGAAAGGCTGGTCAGCCAGAGACTCACACATCCCAGACCTGATTTTTAAAAAAAATCTATTAGGAACTGTGCTGGGACCAGGGTCCTGGCCAATCATGTCGGTAGGTTTATGGACAGGGCATTAAACTGACAGAGAGGATGCAGGTGAAAGGAGCTTTCCAAATCCAAAGGGAAAAGGTCAAGCAATGGAACAGCATGGGAATGTGGCTGAAGACAAGCAGAAAGGAACAGGATGGGACAGAGTTTAACTAAAATTGTACATCAGCAAATAGATTTGTGACAGGACATTGTGGAAGAGAGTATATTATGTTTATTTTTTGAATGGACAACGTTGCTGCAATACGGTAGATGGATTTGTGACACAGAGATAAAAGAGATTTAGACACCAGGGAGACATGGATACAGGGTGAACAAAAATATTCAGTGATTCGTAATCTTGTGCAAACTCAGGCAAAATGGGCAACACTAACAATAATGGGTATCAAAGGCATTACAGAGAAAGCATTTGACCTCAGATCATGAAGTAGAGTCAGTCTGAATGTAAATTCTGGCTACTACTTGCCAAGGACACAAGCAGCAGAATAGTTTTAGCCACCGAACAGCATTTCATTGCTCATCACTGCATTACACAGGAACTCATTGGAATTTTTTAACAAAGGCATTGTGATAATTTTGGAAAATTTCAATATTTGAATAATATGGGACAATCACACGGGCAACATTGATATTGGAAGAGGAGTTCGGTTAATTTTTTTTTCCAGTGTTTCTTTAAACACATTATGCAACTGGCTTGGGACATAACTATCGCACAGCGACCGTGTAATGAAACTTAGTGAATGAGTAATGTCACCTGGAGAGATCCTTCGGGAAATTGTGATAAAGTGCAGTTTAAATAAATATAAAGTTTTAAAGTGAATCACAGAAAGGACAAGCTACAACTAGAAACAAAAGTAGCCAATGACATGAGTTTGAGAGGAGAACTGACCAAGGTAAACAGGCTAAACAGACTGAAATATGTGCCTGTCAATGAACAGTGGAAAACATTTGAAGGGACAATGCAAAATACTCAACAAAAGGACAATCAATTGAAACAGTAAAAACCTCAGCAAGAAATTCCCACTGATCCCTCACTCAGGACAAAAGGAATCATGCGAGATTATGAGGCTGAGAAGATCACCAAAAAGTACTTAAAATCCTGAAGTGAGAGAGTGTTTTAGGAGTAAATGTTAATGCATTGCAATGGGTCTGCTCGCAGGAGGAGGGCTGTGGGAAGGGGAGCCACGGTCAGGGTTCATTGACACAATAGGAACAGGGAGAGGTGAAGGTGCTGGAGGTGGTGAGAGTGTTACAGAGAGTGGTCAGGGTGTTACAAAGCCAGGACGGATTGCTGCAGCTGGAGGGGTTTGCAGAGGTAGGGAGGGACAGAGGTATTTTTATTTGTTCATTCATGGGATGTTGGTGTCACTGCCTGGAACAACGCTCTTTGACCCCACTGCTAATTACTGAGAGGGTAGCTCAGAGTCAGCCATATTGCTGTGGGTCTGGAGTCACATGTCGGCCAGACCAGGTTAGAATATTTGATGTCCTTCCCTAAAGGAGGTTAGTGAACTAGATGAGTTCTTCTTACTGATCAACAATATTATAATGGTGGCCCCACCAATGTCTTTTACAGCCACAACATGACATCCCAACTCTTACCCTTAATGCTCTCCCCAATGAAGGTAACCACCCCAACCGCCTGCTTCACCCACTGTCTACCTGTGACACCACATTCAAAGAACTGTGTACCTGGGTCACTGGATCTCTGACTGAAAACACTACCCAGGGCCCGAACATTAACTGTACAAGTCCCACCCTGGTTTGTTTCACCAAAATGGAACTCTTCACCTTTATCCAATTAAACTCCAACTGCTATTCTTCGGCTCACTATCCCAGCAGGACTGTTCATCCTGTTGTATCACAGATAACCTTCTTCACTGTCCACATTGCCACCAATTTCAGTGTCAGCCAAAACAATTACTTACCAGGAAACCAATATTCCCATCCAAACCATTTATCCAAATAACAAACACCAGTGGGCCCACTACACCGCTGGTCACATGCCTCCAGTCAGAAAAACAACATGTCTCCCATGACTCTCTGTCTACAACCATCAAGCAAATTTTGTATCCAGTTCACTAGCTCCTCCTGAATGCCATATCCTTTTACATTGATCTGAGCTTATTACCCAGTTTACCAGACAGAACATAGAACGCAGAACAGTTCAGCCCAAGGCCCTTCGGCCATGATTTCATGCCAACCTTTTATCCAACTGTAAGATCAAAGTATACTACATACCCTTCATTTTACTATTATCCATGTGTCTATCCAAGAGTCTATTAAATGTTCTGAAAGTATCTAATTTTACTACCACCATTGTCAGTGCATCCAACGACCTACTATTCTCTATCCTCTTATCCATCCTCCAATCACCTTAAAATTACACCCCCTTGTAATAGCCATTTATTCCATAGGACGAAAAGTCTCTGACTATTCACTCACTCTGTGCCTCGCATCATCTTGTTCACATCCACAAAGTCGCCTCGCCCCCTTCTTCACTCCAATGAAAAAGCCTTAGCTCCCTTAACCTTTCTCCATACGAAATACCCTCCATTCCAGGCAGCATCTTGGTAAATCTCCTGTGTACGCTCTCTAAAACTTGCACAGCATTCCTGTAAACAAGGGACCAGAACTAAACACAATAATCCAAGTGTGGTCTCACCAGGCTGCTATAAAGATGCGGTAAAACCTCACAGCTCTTAAAATCAATCCACTTGTTCAGGAAAGCCAACACAACATATGCCTTCTTAACAACCCTACCAATGTGCGTGGCAATTTTGAGGGATCTATGGACACAGACCCCATGATCTCTGTTCCTCCGCACTGCCAAGTATTCTGCCTTTCACCCCGTATTCTGTATTCAAATTCGACCTTCCAGGATGAATCACTACACACTTTTCCAGATTGGACTCCATCTGCCACTTCCAGCCCAGCTCTGCGTCCTGTCAATGTCCCATTGCAACCTACAACAGCCCTCCACGTTCCCCACCACTGCACCAACCTTCAGGTGATTGGCAAACTTACTAACCCACTCTCCAACATCCACATCCAAGTCATTTACAAAAATCACAAAGAGCAGAGTCCCAGAGCCGATTGTTACAGAACACCACTGGTCACTGAGCTCCAGGCTCAATACTGTCCATCTGGTGCCACCCTCTATCTTCTCTGGGCCATCCAATCCTGTATCCAGACAGACAGATTTCCCTGTATCCCAATCATATTCTATTCTGAATGAGCCATCAACGTATTCTGCCATATCCTCAAAGAATTCAATAAGGTTTGTGAGGCATGACCTGCCCCACACAAACCCATACTGACTGTGGCTAATGTAACTATGGTTTTCAAAGTAGTCATAAATCCTGTCTTTAGAATCCTCGCCAATAATCTGCACACCACAGACATTAGACCAAATCTTTAATTCCCAGAATTCTACCTCCGTAACATGGCTCGGACTTTACAAATCTTCCCTCCTCTGCCATGTTCCCCAGAAGGGCACTGGAGGATGGTGGGGATTACAGAGTCAGGGAGGGATATCAGGACAGGAGGATTTTGCAGACATTAGGAGGGTTGCAGTACCAAAAGGAGGCTTCAGTAATTGGGAGGTTTCATGGTGATGAAGGCATTTGAGGAGGGAGGGAGGATTCTAGGGAAATGAGACGTTTCACAGTTTAGGTGTTTTGTTAGGGCTGCAAGTGGTTACTGAGTTGGGGAGGGTGTAAGCACTGGCGGATATTACATAAACATGTGGTTTTGGTTGCAATGCAGGAAGAGGATTCAGGAAGCTGGAGAGTATGGTGTCTGAACGAGGTTACACAAATGGGGAGAGTTGTCAGGAGTGGAGGTGTTTACAGAGACAGCAATAGTCTGATCTGGAGCAGAGGACCCAGATTGGGAGGGATGTGGGGAGTGGAGGTGGTTTCACAGGGAGGGAGGACTATAGACCCACAGGAGGTTACAGAAATGTAGAGAGCTGTAGGGCTGATGGGTTCATGGAGTTGGGAATGTTGGGAGGGATGGAGATGTGCACAGGGATAAGGATGTTTGTAGGCCAGGGCTGGATCACAGACATGGAGTGTTTTAGGGAGCTGAGCAGATTACAGAGATAAAGATGTTTGTATTGACTGGAAGAACAAACAGAAGTATGCAGGGTAGTCGTGACTGAAGATGTTTATAGACATAGGAAGGCTTAGGTTCTGGGGATTATGGAGGCTGTGGAATCTGGATTTCTTTTCAGAGACTGAGATAACAATTTTGGTCAGAAACAGTTTCACAGATAAGGGAGCATAGCACAATCAGGAGGAAGTTATAGGGGAGGGTGATGTTTAAATAGATAGTGGTGTAAGAGCTGGACAAGGTTATGGAGATGGGTAGATGGTGGAGACACAGGAGGAGCTTACATTGACATGGGGGTGATAGTGACAGGAGGGTGTTAAATAGATGGTAGGTTTTGTAGAGACTGGATTGGGAGAGGCACAGGCATGGAGTGAGTTCGACAGATCAGGATGACTGCAGAGACCTGAGAGGATTACACTGATAGGGATGGTGGTCGGGTCTCCACAGACTGTTGGTGTTTAGGGAATAGAAGAGACTTGGTAGATAGGGAGGGATGTAAGAGCTTATGGAGAGTGGAAGAGTTGGAGCAATTTGCAGAGGTAGGTTTCTCAGACAGGAATAGGTTATAGATAGTGAGGGTTGTGTGGTCTGAGTAAGTCAAAAAGAGGAGAGTTTTCGCATCTGGAAGAGGTTACACTGACAGGGACAGTTGAAGAGATTGAAGCAAAAATGCATGGAGAAGGTTACACAGATAGGGAGGTGAGTAGGGACTGAAGGTGAATACACAGACATGGAGGGTTGTATTGTTAGACGGAGCTGAGAGGGATAGGGACTGGTGTAGGGATTTACACAGATAGAGAAGGTTGTGTTTTTGGAGAAGGTTACACTGATACAGACAGTGTTAGGGTGTGTTTACTGGACTACAGAGGATCTCAGAGAGAATGTATTATGGGGAGTGGAGGAGATTACAGACACAGAGATGGCTGTCGGGTTGAAAAGAGCTTCTACAGATCCTCAGTGCTGTAAGGCTGGAGGGAGGTTATAACAGTGAGTGTTGCCAAGACTTAATTACTTCACTGATATAGAGCAGGTCTCAGCACGTAACTGTCAAAGGGAAATTGAGACAGTCCAGATGAGTTTTCAGAGATACAAATGTTTATGGGAGTTTCAAGAGGGAACAATGATTGGGAGTGCTGTACCAAATGGTAATAGTTATAGGGAGGGTTCTAAAAGCAGGAAGAGGTGACAGACATATCGATCTTTGTAAGGACTGGAGACTCTTACATAGGCAAGGAGTGTTTTAGAGTCTGGAGGGGATTACAGTGTTAAGGAGAATATTGGGGATCAGGCCAGGTGTAGGAGACGGGGATGGTTGACAGGGCTGGACAATGACCTGAATAGAATCGCCATAGTGTGGAACCAGGCCATTCGGCCCAACCAGTCCATTCCAAACCTCTGAAGAGCATCTGACCCAGACCCACCCCTCTACCTGTACATTAAACCCTGCATTTCTCGTGGTGAACTTACTTAAACCACACATTCCTGAATACCACAGTCAATTTATGATGGCAAATTCACTGATGGTGCAAATATTGGACAGATACACACACAGCAATGGAGCGACACGCAAACACACACAGTGAGGGAGATACCCGCAGACACACAGCGAGAGAAGGACATGCACACACACACAGTGAGGGGGATACAGGCAAACACACAGCGAGGGAGCGACACGCAAACACACACACAGTGATGGAGATACCCGCAGACACACAGCGAGGGAAGGAAACACACACAAATCGAGGGAGGGACACACACAGCGAGGAAGCGATACACACACGCAGCGAGGGAGGGACACGCACACACACAGCGAGGGAGGGACACGCACACACGCAGCGAGGGAGGGACACGCACACACGCAGCGAGGGAGGGACACACACTCACACAGCGAAGGGGGGGACATACATCTGCACACACACACAGACACAGCGAGGGAAGGACACGCACACAGTGAGGGGAGGACATGCACACTCACAGCGAGGGAAGGACACGCACACAGCGAGAGAGGGACACACACACACAGCGAGAGAGGGACACACACACACACAGCGAGGGAAGGACATGCTCACAGCGAGAGAGGGACACACACACACACACAGCGAGAGAGTCACACACACACACACACACACACACACACACACACACACACACAGCGAGGGAAGGACACGCTCACAGCGAGAGAGGGACACACACACACACACAGCGAGGGAAGGACACGCTCACAGCGAGAGAGGGACACACACACAGCGAGGGAAGGACACGCTCACAGCGAGAGAGGGACACACACACACAGCGAGGGAAGGACACGCACACACAGCGAGGGAAGGACACGCACACAGCGAGAGAGGGACACACATACAGCGAGGGAGGGACACACACACACAGCGAGGGGGACACGCACACACACAGCGAGGGAGGTACACACACACACACAGCGAGGGAGGGACACGCACACACACACAGCGAGGGCGGGACACGCACACACACACAGCGAGGGCGGGACACGCGCACACACACACACAGCGAGGGAGGGACACGCACACAGCGAGGGAGGGAAAAGCACAAACAGCGAGGAAGGGACACACACACACACAGCGAGGAAGGGACACACACACACACAGCAAGGGAGGGACACACACACAGCGAGGGAGGGACACACACAGACACGCAGCGAAGGGACACACACACAGACACAGTGAGGGAGTGACACGCACACACATAGCGAGGGAGGGACACACACACACACATAGCGAGGGAGGGACACACACACACACATAGCGAGGGAGGGACACACACACACACATAGCGAGGGAGGGACACGCACACACACAGCGAGGGAGGGACACGCACACACACAGCGAGGGAGGGACACGCACACACACAGCGAGGGAGGGACACGCACACACACAGCGAGGGAGGGACACGCACACACACAGCGAGGGAGGGACACGCACACACACAGCGAGGGAGGGACACGCACACACACAGCGAGGGAGGGACACGCACACACACAGCGAGGGAGGGACACGCACACACACAGCGAGGGAGGGACACACACACACACACAGCAAGGGAGGGACATGCACACACACCGCGAGGGGGAGAGCATGTGCTCAGAAATTGAGAGGGGGCACACACACGCAAAGTGAGGGAGGGACACACACACATGCTGCGAGGGATGGAGACACACACACGAAAAGCGAAGGAGGGACACACACACACACACGCACACACACACATGCACACACAACAAGGGAGAGACGGGCACACACAGTGAGGAAGGGACAAACACACACTTATGGTGAGAGGAATGTACACGGACACACAGCGAGGGAGGGACACGCACACACCGCGAAGGAGGAACAAGCACACACATGTCGAGGGGGAGGGCATGTGCACAGAAATTGAGAGGGGCACGCACACACAGCGAGAGGGGGGACACACAGACATGGCAAGGGTGGGACACACACACAGCAAGGTGGTCATGCACTCACACACAAGGGACGGACACACACAAACGCAAAGCGAGGGAGGGACACGCACACATACACACAAACACAGAGCAAGGGAGGGACATGCACACAAGTTATGGCCACACACACGCAAAGTGAGGGAGGGACACACACACAGCGAGGGAGGGATACGCACATACACAGCAAGGGAGGGACACACACACACACACACAGGGAAGGAGGGACAAGCAGACACACGGCGAGGGGGAGGGCGTGTGCCCAGAAATTGAGAGGGACTCACGCACACACAGCGAGAGGGGACACGCACAGGCACAGCAAGGGAGGGACACATGCACGCACAGCAAGGGGGGACATGCAATCACACACCGAGCGGAGATGTGCACACACAGTGAGGGGGATATACACAAAGAGCAAGGGAGGGACACACACACACACATACACGGGAGTGACAAGTGCACACACAATGAGAGAGGGACATGCGCACACAGCGAGGGAAGGACATGCACATACACAGTGAGGGAGAGACATGCACACACACACACACACAGCGAGGGAAGGACACACACACATATACACACAGAGCGGGAGGGATGGAGACACACACACACATACACAGCGAGGGGGGACACGCACACTCACAGCGAGGGAGGGAGACGCGCATACACACAACGTGAGGGAGAGACACACACGCAACCAGCGAGTGAGGGACACGCAGCGAAGGGGGACACACACAAACACATATCATGTGAGGGTGCAACACACATACACACACAACGAGGAAGGGATACACACAGATCAAGCGGCACACACACACACACACACAGTGAGCGAGGGACACACACAGCGAGCGAGGGACTTGCTGAGACACACAGAGAGCGAGGAACACGCACACGCACAGCGATGGAGGGACACGCGCACACAGCGAGAGAGAGACACATGCACACAGCGAGGGTGGGACACACACACACACACACAGCGAGGGTGGGACACACACACACACACACAGCGAGGGTGGGACACACACACACACACACAGCGAGGGTGGGACACACACACACACAGCGAGGGTGGGACACACACACACAGCGAGGGAGGGACACACACACACAGCGAGGGAGGGACACACACACACACACAGCGAGGGAGGGACACACACACACAGCGAGGGAGGGACACACACACACAGCGAGGGAGGGACACACACACACACAGCGAGGGAGGGACACACACACACACAGCGAGGGAGGGACACACACACACACAGCGAGGGAGGGACACACACACACACAGCGAGGGAGGGACACACACACACACAGCGAGGGAGGGACACACACACACACAGCGAGGGAGGGACACACACACACACACAGCGAGGGTGGGACACACACACAGCGAGGGTGGGACACACACACAGCGAGGGTGGGACACACACACAGCGAGGGTGGGACACACACACAGCGAGGGTGGGACACACACACAGCGAGGGTGGGACACACACACAGCGAGGGTGGGACACACACACAGCGAGGGTGGGACACACACACAGCGAGGGTGGGACACACACACAGCGAGGGTGGGACACACACACAGCGAGGGTGGGACACACACACAGCGAGGGTGGGACACACACACAGCGAGGGTGGGACACACACACAGCGAGGGAGGGACACACACACACACAGCGAGGGAGGGACACACACACACACAGCGAGGGAGGGACACACACACACAGCGAGGGAGGGACACACACACACACAGCGAGGGAGGGACACACACACACACAGCGAGGGAGGGACACACACACACACAGCGAGGGAGGGACACACACACACACAGCGAGGGAGGGACACACACACACACAGCGAGGGAGGGACACACACACACACAGCGAGGGAGGGACACACACACACACAGCGAGGGAGGGACACACACACACACAGCGAGGGAGGGACACACACACACACAGCGAGGGAGGGACACACACACACACACAGCGAGGGAGGGACACACACACACACACAGCGAGGGAGGGACACACACACACACACAGCGAGGGAGGGACACACACACACACAGCGAGGGAGGGACACACACACACACAGCGAGGGAGGGACACACACACACACAGCGAGGGAGGGACACACACACACACAGCGAGGGAGGGGGACACACACACACAGCGAGGGAGGGGGACACACACACACAGCGAGGGAGGGGGACACACACACACAGCGAGGGAGGGGGACACACACACACAGCGAGGGAGGGGGACACACACACACAGCGAGGGAGGGACACACACACACACGGCGAGGGAGGGACACACACAGCGAGGGAGGGACACACACAGCGAGGGAGGGACACAAACAGCGAGGGAGGGACACACACAGCGAGGGAGGGACACACACAGCGAGGGAGGGACACACACACACAGCGAGGGAGGGACACACACACACAGCGAGGGAGGGACACACACACACACACACACACACACAGCGAGGGAGGGACACACACACACAGCGAGGGAGGGACACAAACACACAGCGAGGGAGGGACACACACACACACACAGCGAGGGAGGGACACACACACACACACACACACACACACAGCGAGGGAGGGACACACACACACAGCGAGGGAGGGACACACACAGCGAGGGAGGGACACACACAGCGAGGGAGGGACACACACACACACACACACACAGTGAGGGAGGGACACACACACACACACAGCGAGGGAGGGACACACACACACACACACACACACACACACACAGCGAGGGAGGGACACACACACACAGCGAGGGAGGGACACACACACACACAGCGAGGGAGGGACACACACACACACACACACACACAGCGAGGGAGGGACACACACACACACACACAGCGAGGGAGGGACACACACACACACAGCGAGGGAGGGACACACACACACACACACACACAGCGAGGGAGGGACACACACACACACACAGCGAGGGAGGGACACACACACACACAGCGAGGGTGGGACACACACACACACACACACACAGCGAGGGAGGGACACACACACACACAGCGAGGGTGGGACACACACACACACACACACAGCGAGGGTGGGACACACACACAGCGAGGGTGGGACACACACACACACAGCGAGGGAGGGACACACACACACACAGCGAGGGAGGGACACACACACACACAGCGAGGGAGGGACACACACACACACACAGCGAGGGTGGGACACACACACACACAGCGAGGGAGGGACACACACACACACAGCGAGGGAGGGACACACACACACAGCGAGGGTGGGACACACACACACAGCGAGGGTGGGACACACACACACAGCGAGGGAGGGACACACACACACACACAGCGAGGGAGGGACACACACACACACACACAGCGAGGGAGGGACACACACACACACACAGCGAGGGAGGGACACACACACACACACACAGCGAGGGAGGGACACACACACACAGCGAGGGAGGGACACACACACACACACAGCGAGGGAGGGACACACACACACACACAGCGAGGGAGGGACACACACACACACACAGCGAGGGAGGGACACACACACACACACAGCGAGGGAGGGACACACACACACACACAGCGAGGGAGGGACACACACACACACACAGCGAGGGAGGGACACACACACACACACACAGCGAGGGAGGGACACACACACACACAGCGAGGGAGGGACACACACACACACAGCGAGGGAGGGACACACACACACACAGCGAGGGAGGGACACACACACACACAGCGAGGGAGGGACACACACACACACAGCGAGGGAGGGACACACACACACACAGCGAGGGAGGGACACACACACACACACAGCGAGGGAGGGACACACACACACAGCGAGGGAGGGACACACACAGCGAGGGAGGGACACACACAGCGAGGGAAGGACACACACACACACACACAGCGAGGGAGGGACACACACACACACACAGCGAGGGAGGGACACACACACACACACACAGCGAGGGAGGGACACACACACACACACAGCGAGGGAGGGACACACACACACAGCGAGGGAAGGACACACGCACACACAGCGAGGGAGGGACACACACACACACACAGCGAGGGAGGGACACACACACACACAGCGAGGGAGGGACACACACACACACAGCGAGGGAGGGACACACGCACACACAGCGAGGGTGGGACACACGCACACACAGCGAGGGTGGGACACACACACACACACAGCGAGGGAGGGACACACACACACACACACACACACAGCGAGGGAGGGACACACACACACACAGCGAGGGAGGGACACACACACACACAGCGAGGGAGGGACACACACACACACAGCGAGGGAGGGACACACACACACACAGCGAGGGAGGGACACACACACACACAGCGAGGGAGGGACGGACACACACACACACAGCGAGGGAGACACACACACACACAGCGAGGGAGGTACACACACACACACAGCGAGGGAGGGACACACACACACACAGCGAGGGAGGGACACACACACACACAGCGAGGGAGGGACACACACACACACAGCGAGGGAGGGACACACACACACACAGCGAGGGAGGGACACACACACACACAGCGAGGGAGGGACACACACACACACAGCGAGGGAGGGACACACACACACACAGCGAGGGAGGGACACACACACACACACACACACACACACACACACACAGCGAGGGAGGGACACACACACACACACACACACACACACACACACACACACAGCGAGGGAGGGACACACACACACACACAGCGAGGGTGGGACACACACACACACACAGCGAGGGTGGGACACACACACACACAGCGAGGGTGGGACACACACACACACAGCGAGGGTGGGACACACACACACAGCGAGGGTGGGACACACACACACAGCGAGGGTGGGACACACACACACAGCGAGGGTGGGACACACACACACACAGCGAGGGTGGGACACACACACACACAGCGAGGGTGGGACACACACACACACAGCGAGGGTGGGACACACACACACACAGCGAGGGTGGGACACACACACACACAGTGAGCGAGAGACACACAAACAGCGAGGGAGTGAAATGTACACACACAGTGAGGGAGGGAGGGAGGGACATGCACACACACAGCGAGGGAGGGTCATATACAAACAAACACAGTGAAGGAGGGACAAGCACACACATGGCGAAGGGGAGGGAATGTGCACAGAAATTGAGAGGGGGCACGCACCCACAGCGAAAGGGAACACGCTCAGACACGGCAAGGTAGGGACACACAGCAAGGGGAGATGCGCACACGCAGTGAGGGGGATATACACAAAGAGCAAGGGAGGGACACACACACACACAAGGGACGGACACACACACACAGCGAGGGAGTGACGCGCACAAACAGCAAGAGGGTCACACACACACAAAAAGCGAGGGAGGGACACGCACACTTACACACAGTTAAGGGGATACACGCAGACACACAGCGAGGGAGGGATACACACACACCCACAGTGAGGGAGTGACACACAGACACACACACAGCAAGAGGGACACACGTACTCACAGCAAGAGGGGGACATGCACACACAGCGAGGGAGGGACACGCACATGCGCAAGCACACAAACACAGGCACAGGCACACAGCGAGAGAGAGACACACAAATACATGGCAAGGGAGGGACACGCACACACAGCGAGGGAGGGACACACACACAGCGTGATAGGGACACACAGACCCACAGTGAGGGAGTGACACACACACACAGACACAGCGAGGGTGGGACACTCACATACACAGCAAGAGGGACACACACACACAGCGAGGGAGGGACACGCGCATGCGCAGGCACACAAACACAGGCACACATCGAGAGAGGGACACACAAATACACAGCAAAGGACGCACACACACAGAGAGCAAATGTTGGACCACACATACACAGAGAGCGAGGGAGAGACACATGCACACACAGCGAGGGAGGGCCACGCACACACACGCACAGCAAGAGGGACACGCACACATACACACAGTTAAGGGGATACACACAGACACACAGCGAGGGAGGGATACACAGACACACATTGAGGGAGTGACACTCACATAGACATCAAGAGGGACACATACTCACAGCAAGAGGGACGGACACACACACACACACGGGGGGGGAACTGACACATACACAGCGAGGGACACGCACACACACACAGCGAGGGAGGGACACATACACACACAGAGCAAGGGAGGGACATACACATACACACACACACAGCGAGAGAGGGACACATACAGACACAGAGAGGGACACATACAGACACAGCAAGGGAAGGACACACACAGTGAGGGGGGGTCACGCACACACACAGAGCGAGGGAGGGACACGCACACACACAGAGCGAGGGAGGGACACGCACACACACAGAGCGAGGGAGGGACACGCACACACACAGAGCGAGGGAGGGACACGCACACACACAGAGCGAGGGAGGGACACGCACACACACAGAGCGAGGGAGGGACACGCACACACACAGAGCGAGGGAGGGACACGCACACACACAGAGCGAGGGAGGGACACGCACACACACAGAGCGAGGGAGGGACACGCACACACACAGAGCGAGGGAGGGACACGCACACACACAGAGCGAGGGAGGGACACGCACACACACAGAGCGAGGGAGGGACACGCACACACACAGAGCGAGGGAGGGACACGCACACACACAGAGCGAGGGAGGGACACGCACACAAACAGCGAGTGAAGGACACGCAGTGAAGGGGGGGACACACAAACACATACTGTGATGGTGTGACCCGTACACACACGAGGAAGGGACACGCGCGCGCACACGCACACACAGCGAGAGAAGGACATGCACAAACACAGCGTGGGAGCGACACAAACACACACAGCGATGAGGGGACACGCACAGAAATGGCGAGGGAGGGACACACGCACACACAGCAAGAGGGTCATGCACTCACACAGCAAGGGGAAATGAGCACACACAGTGAGGGGGATATACACAAAGAGCAAGGGAGGGACACACACACACAAAAAGCGAGGGAGGGACACGCACACATACACACAGTTAAGGGGATGCACGCAAACACACAGCGAGGGAAGGACATTCACATACACTGCAAGAGGGATACACATACACTGCAACAGGGACACAGATACTCACAGCAAGAGGGGGACATGCACACACAGCGAGGGTGGGACACGCGCATGCGCAAGCACAAAATTACAGACACACAGCAAGAGAGGGACACGAACACACAGCCAGGAAGTGACATGCACACACATTGAGGGAGGGACACACACAAACACAAACAAACACACAGAGCAAGAGAGGGACATGCGCACACCCAACGAGGGGGAGACACATTCACACACAGCGAGGGAGGGACATGCTCACACACAGCGAGGGGGACACGTACACACTGCAAGAGTGAGAGACATGCACACAGCGAGAGAGGGACACACACAAACACAACGAGGGAGGGACACACACACCCGAGGGAGGGAAACACACACACACACAGCAAAGGAAGGACACGCTCACACACAGCGAGGGAGGGACACACACACAAACACACACAGCGAGGGAGGGACACGCTCACACAGCGAGGGAGGGACACACACACAAACACACACAGCGAGGGAGGGACACGCTCACACAGCAAGGGAGGGACGCACACAAACACACACATCGAGGGAGGGACACACACACACACACACAGCGAGGGAGGGACGCACACACACAGCGAGGGAGGGACACGCACACAGACACAGCGAGGGAGGGACACGCACACAGACACAGCGAGGGAGGGACACACACACAGACACAGCGAGGGAGGGACACACACACAGACATAGCGAGGGAGGGACACACACACAGACACAGCGAGGGAGGGACACGCACACAGCGAAGGAGGAACACAGACACTCACAGCGAGGGAGGGATATGCACGCACACACACAGTAAGAGCGACACGCACACAGTGAGAGAGGGACACGCACACACACACACACTCACACAGCACGGGAGGGAGGGACACACAGACAGACAGTGAGTGAGTGATCCCCATACACACACATACAGAGCGAGGGGAGGACACCCTCACACACTGCAAGAGGGGCACACACACTCACACACAGACACACAGCGAGGGTGGGACACGCACACACACAGCAAGGTTGAGATACGCAGACACAGCGAGGGTGGGACATGTGCTCAGAAAGCGAGAGGGGACACACACACACACACACACACACACACACACACACACACACACCAAGAGAGGGACACGCGCACACACAGCCAGGGAGGGACATGCACACACAGCGAGAGAGAGTCACATACACACATACACAGAGCAAGAGAAGGATACACACACAAACAGCAAGTAGGGGAAACTCACACATACACAGCGAGGGAGGGACCACACACACACACACACACACACACACACACACACACACACACACACACACACACACACACAGCAAAGGAGGGACACACACACACATGCACGCACAGCGAGGGAGGGATGGACACACACACAGATACAGCGAGGGGTACAGTGAGGGGGACAGACGCGCACACACACACACACACACACACACACACACAGCGAGGGAGGGACAGGCACACAGTGAAGGAGGAACACAGACACTCACAGCGAGGGAGGGACACACTCACACAGCGAGGGAGGGACAAGAACAAACACGAGGGAGGGACATGCACGCACACACACTCACACAGTAAGAGCGACACGCACACAGTGAGAGAGGGACACGCACACACACACACTCACACACACACACAGCGAGGGAGGGAGGGACACACAGACAGACAGTGAGTGAGTGATAAGCATACGCACACATACAGAGCGAGGGGAGGACACCCTCACACACTGCAAGAGGGGCATACACACTCACACACAGACACACAGCGAGGGTGGGACACGCACACACACACAGCGAGGTTGAGACACACACACACAGCGAGGGAGGGACATGCACACACAGCAAGAGAGAATCACACACACACATACACAGAGCAAGAGAGGGATACACACACACAGAGCAAGTAGGGGAAAATCACACATACACAGCGAGGGAGGGACACACACACACACACACACACACACACACACAGACAGACAGCGAGGGTGGGACCACACACACAGCAAAGGAGGGACACACACACACACACCCACCACAGCAAGGGAGGGATGGACACACACACACAGATACAGTGAGGGGGACAGGCGCGCGCGCACACACACACAGCGAGGGAGGGCCCACACACTCTCAGTGTGGGAGGGAGACACACTTACACACACACACACAATGACACGCACGCAAACACACACACAGAGCGAGGGAGGGATACGCACACACAGTGAGAGAGAAAAACATACACACAACGCGATGGAGTGTCACACACTCAAACAGCGAGTGAGGGACACGCAGTGAAGGGGGGACACAAACACATACAGTGAGGATGTGACACGCACACACACACAGCGTGGGAGGGACACACACACAGCGAGGGAGGGATACGCACACACACAGCAAGGGGGGTCATGCACTCACACAGCGAGGGGATATGCGCACACACAGTGAGGGGGATATACACAAAGAGCAAGGGACGGACACACACAAGGGAGGGACACACACACAGCAAGGGAGTGACACGTGCAGACACAGTGAGAGAGGGACATGCACACACAGCGAGGGAAGGACATGCACATACACAGCGAAGGAGAGACATGCGCACACACACACACACACACACACACACAGCAAGGGAGTGACACGTGCACACACAGCGAGAGAGGGACATGCACACACAGCGAGTGAAGGACATGCACACACAGCGAGTGAAGGACATGCACACACACGCACACAGCGAGGGAGGGACACACACATATACACAGCAAGGGAAAAACACGCACACATATACACAGAGAGAGAGAGGGAGGGATGGAGACACACACACGCACACACATACACAGTGAGGGGGGATACGCACACTCACAGCGAGGGAGGAAGACGCGCATACACACAACGTGAGGGAGAGACACACACGCAACCAGCGAGTGAGGGACACGCAGCAAAGGGGGACACACACAAACACATACTGTGAGGGTACGACACATACACAACGAGGAAGGGATACACACAGATCAAGCGGCGCACACACACACACAGAGCAAGCGAGGGACACACACACAGCGAGGGTGGGACACACACACACACAGTGAGCGAGAGACACACAGACAGCGAGGGAGTGAAATGTACACACACACAGTGAGGGAGGGAGGGACACACACACACAGTGAGGGAAGGGCGCACACACACACACAGACACAGGGAAGGAGGGACAAGCACACACATGGCAAAGGGGAGGGCATGTGCACAGAAATTGAGAGGGGGCACGCACACACAGCGAAAGGGGACACACACAGACACGGCGAGGTAGGGACACACACAGCAAGGGGTCATGCACTCACAGCAAGGGGAGATGCGCACACACAGTGAGTGGGATATACACAAAAAGCAAGGGAGGGACACACACACACAGCGAGGGAGTGACGCGCACGAACAGCAAGAGGGTCACACACACAAGCTGAAACTTTATTGCTGGAACAGCACAGCAGGTCAGGCAGCATCTAGGGAACAGAAGATTCGACGTTTCGGGCACATGCCCTTCTTTATGTGCCCGAAACGTCGAATCTTCTGTTCCCTAGATGCTGCCTGACCTGCTGTGCTGTTCCAGCAATAAAGTTTCAGCTTTGATCTCCAGCGTCTGTAGACCTCACTTTCTCCTGGTCACACACACAAAGCAAGGGATGGACACGCACACTTACACACAGTTAAGGGGCTACATGCAGACACACAGCGAGGGAGGGACACACACACACACACACACACACACAGCGTGAGAGGGACACACAGACCCACAGTGAGGGAGTAACACACACACACACACACAGAGCGAGGGAGGGACACTCACATACACAGCAAGAGGGACATACATACTCACAGCAAGAGGGACACACACAGAGCGAGCGAGGGACACACACACACACAACGAGGAAGGGACACGCGTGCTTACACGCACACACAGCGAGCGAGGGACATACAGCGAGCAAGAGGCTTGCTGAGACACGCAGCGAGGGAGGGACACGCACAAACACAGTGAGGGAGGGACACGCACAAACACAGCGAGGGAGGGACACGCACACAGCGAGGGAGGGACACACACACTCACAGCGAGGGAGGGACATGCACAAACACGAGGGAGGGACATGCGCACACATACACTCACACAGCAAGGGCGACACGCACACAGTGAGAGAGGGACACGCACACACACACAGCGAAGGCGGGAGGGACACACAGACAGACAGTGAGTGAGTGATACGCATACACACACATACAGAACGAGGAGACAACACCATCAGACACTGCAAGAGGGCCACACACACACACAGCAAGAGGGGCGCACACACACACACACACACACACAGCGAGGGTGTGACACGCAGACACAGCGAGGGTGGGACATGTGCTCAGAAAGCGAGAGGACACACACACACACACAAAGTGAGGGAGGGTGACACGCAGACATACACACACACAAACACACACACACACAGTGAGGGAGGGACATGCTCACACACAGCCAAGGAAGGGGACACACACACACACACACAAACACAGAACAATGGAGGGACACGTGCACACACAGTGATGTGTCTCCTCGGACGTGTAATCTTACAGCTCTCACTCCAGTCTGCTCCCTCACAGGGTCACCGTCTCTGTGACTCCCAGGTACAACTAGGCCACGATCCTCAGTGCTGATTTATATTCTCCCAGGTGTGAGTCAGCCTCAAGCTCCTGCTCCAAGTTGCTCCCTCACACGGTCACTCCCTCTGTGACTCGGTGCTGATTTCGAGCCTCCTGCTCTGCTTTTTATCCAAATCCAAGTCCCAGTCGGCCTTGACCCTCACTGCTGATTAATATTCTCCCGCTCTGGTGCTGCTCTCTCTCAGGGTCTCTCCCCTTGTGACTCCCAGGTAATGGTAGGCCTCAAGCCTCAGCTAAGATTTATAACATCCCATTCTGCACTGCTCTCTTACAGGATCGCCGCTGTGCCTGAGGACAGTGGGAAAGAGGAGGATTAGACAGAGCAGAGGGTGCAACAGTGATTGAGGGAGATGTAGGGGATGGAACAGGTTGTCTGGGGAGGTAGGCAGACCTGCAGTAACTGGGGATTCTGGGGATTATGGAGGCTGTGGAATCTGGATTTCTTTTCAGAGACTGAGATAACAATTTTGGTCAGAAACAGTTTCACAGATAAGGGAGCATAGCACAATCAGGAGGAAGTTATAGGGGAGGGTGATGTTTAAATAGATAGTGGTGTAAGAGCTGGACAAGGTTATGGAGATGGGTAGATGGTGGAGACACAGGAGGAGCTTACATTGACATGGGGGTGATAGTGACAGGAGGGTGTTAAATAGATGGTAGGTTTTGTAGAGACTGGATTGGGAGAGGCACAGGCATGGAGTGAGTTCGACAGATCAGGATGACTGCAGAGACCTGAGAGGATTACACTGATAGGGATGGTGGTCGGGTCTCCACAGACTGTTGGTGTTTAGGGAATAGAAGAGACTTGGTAGATAGGGAGGGATGTAAGAGCTTATGGAGAGTGGAAGAGTTGGAGCAATTTGCAGAGGTAGGTTTCTCAGACAGGAATAGGTTATAGATAGTGAGGGTTGTGTGGTCTGAGTAAGTCAAAAAGAGGAGAGTTTTCGCATCTGGAAGAGGTTACACTGACAGGGACAGTTGAAGAGATTGAAGCAAAAATGCATGGAGAAGGTTACACAGATAGGGAGGTGAGTAGGGACTGAAGGTGAATACACAGACATGGAGGGTTGTATTGTTAGACGGAGCTGAGAGGGATAGGGACTGGTGTAGGGATTTACACAGATAGAGAAGGTTGTGTTTTTGGAGAAGGTTACACTGATACAGACAGTGTTAGGGTGTGTTTACTGGACTACAGAGGATCTCAGAGAGAATGTATTATGGGGAGTGGAGGAGATTACAGACACAGAGATGGCTGTCGGGTTGAAAAGAGCTTCTACAGATCCTCAGTGCTGTAAGGCTGGAGGGAGGTTATAACAGTGAGTGTTGCCAAGACTTAATTACTTCACTGATATAGAGCAGGTCTCAGCACGTAACTGTCAAAGGGAAATTGAGACAGTCCAGATGAGTTTTCAGAGATACAAATGTTTATGGGAGTTTCAAGAGGGAACAATGATTGGGAGTGCTGTACCAAATGGTAATAGTTATAGGGAGGGTTCTAAAAGCAGGAAGAGGTGACAGACATATCGATCTTTGTAAGGACTGGAGACTCTTACATAGGCAAGGAGTGTTTTAGAGTCTGGAGGGGATTACAGTGTTAAGGAGAATATTGGGGATCAGGCCAGGTGTAGGAGACGGGGATGGTTGACAGGGCTGGACAATGACCTGAATAGAATCGCCATAGTGTGGAACCAGGCCATTCGGCCCAACCAGTCCATTCCAAACCTCTGAAGAGCATCTGACCCAGACCCACCCCTCTACCTGTACATTAAACCCTGCATTTCTCGTGGTGAACTTACTTAAACCACACATTCCTGAATACCACAGTCAATTTATGATGGCAAATTCACTGATGGTGCAAATATTGGACAGATACACACACAGCAATGGAGCGACACGCAAACACACACAGTGAGGGAGATACCCGCAGACACACAGCGAGAGAAGGACATGCACACACACACAGTGAGGGGGATACAGGCAAACACACAGCGAGGGAGCGACACGCAAACACACACACAGTGATGGAGATACCCGCAGACACACAGCGAGGGAAGGACATACACACACAGTGAGGGGGATACAGGCAAACACACAGCGAGGGAGCGACACGCAAACACACACACAGTGATGGAGATACCCGCAGACACACAGCGAGGGAAGGAAACACACACAAATCGAGGGAGGGACACACACAGCGAGGAAGCGATACACACACGCAGCGAGGGAGGGACACGCACACACACAGCGAGGGAGGGACACGCACACACACAGCGAGGGAGGGACACGCACACACGCAGCGAGGGAGGGACACGCACACACGCAGCGAGGGAGGGACACACACTCACACAGCGAAGGGGGGGACATACATCTGCACACACACACAGACACAGCGAGGGAAGGACACGCACACAGTGAGGGGAGGACATGCACACTCACAGCGAGGGAAGGACACGCACACAGCGAGAGAGGGACACACACACACAGCGAGAGAGGGACACACACACACACAGCGAGGGAAGGACATGCTCACAGCGAGAGAGGGACACACACACACACACAGCGAGAGAGTGACACACACACACACACACACACACACACACAGCGAGGGAAGGACACGCTCACAGCGAGAGAGGGACACACACACACACACAGCGAGAGAGTGACACACACACACACACACACCGAGGGAAGGACACGCTCACAGCGAGAGAGGGACACACACACACACACAGCGAGGGAAGGACACGCTCACAGCGAGAGAGGGACACACACACAGCGAGGGAAGGACACGCTCACAGCGAGAGAGGGACACACACACACAGCGAGGGAAGGACACGCACACACAGCGAGGGAAGGACACGCACACAGCGAGAGAGGGACACACATACAGCGAGGGAGGGACACACACACACAGCGAGGGGGACACGCACACACACAGCGAGGGAGGTACACACACATACAGCGAGGGGGACACGCACACACACAGCGAGGGAGGGACACGCACACACACAGCGAGGGAGGGACACGCACACACACACAGCGAGGGCGGGACACGCACACACACAGCGAGGGAGGGACACGCACACACACAGCGAGGGAGGGACACGCACACACACAGCGAGGGAGGGACACGCACACACACAGCGAGGGAGGGACACGCACACACACAGCGAGGGAGGGACACGCACACACACAGCGAGGGAGGGACACGCACACACACAGCGAGGGAGGGACACGCACACACACAGCGAGGGAGGGACACGCACACACACAGCGAGGGAGGGACACGCACACACACAGCGAGGGAGGGACACGCACACACACAGCGAGGGAGGGACACGCACACACACAGCGAGGGAGGGACACACACACACACACAGCAAGGGAGGGACATGCACACACACCGCGAGGGGGAGAGCATGTGCTCAGAAATTGAGAGGGGGCACACACACGCAAAGTGAGGGAGGGACACACACACATGCTGCGAGGGATGGAGACACACACACGAAAAGCGAAGGAGGGACACACACACACACACGCACACACACACATGCACACACAACAAGGGAGAGACGGGCACACACAGTGAGGAAGGGACAAACACACACTTATGGTGAGAGGAATGTACACGGACACACAGCGAGGGAGGGACACGCACACACCGCGAAGGAGGAACAAGCACACACATGTCGAGGGGGAGGGCATGTGCACAGAAATTGAGAGGGGCACGCACACACAGCGAGAGGGGGGACACACAGACATGGCAAGGGTGGGACACACACACAGCAAGGTGGTCATGCACTCACACACAAGGGACGGACACACACAAACGCAAAGCGAGGGAGGGACACGCACACATACACACAAACACAGAGCAAGGGAGGGACATGCACACAAGTTATGGCCACACACACGCAAAGTGAGGGAGGGACACACACACAGCGAGGGAGGGATACGCACATACACAGCAAGGGAGGGACACACACACAGGGAAGGAGGGACAAGCAGACACACGGCGAGGGGGAGGGCGTGTGCCCAGAAATTGAGAGGGACTCACGCACACACAGCGAGAGGGGACACGCACAGGCACAGCAAGGGAGGGACACATGCACGCACAGCAAGGGGGGACATGCAATCACACACCGAGCGGAGATGTGCACACACAGTGAGGGGGATATACACAAAGAGCAAGGGAGGGACACACACACACACATACACGGGAGTGACAAGTGCACACACAATGAGAGAGGGACATGCGCACACAGCGAGGGAAGGACATGCACATACACAGTGAGGGAGAGACATGCACACACACACACACACAGCGAGGGAAGGACACACACACATATACACACAGAGCGGGAGGGATGGAGACACACACACACATACACAGCGAGGGGGGACACGCACACTCACAGCGAGGGAGGGAGACGCGCATACACACAACGTGAGGGAGAGACACACACGCAACCAGCGAGTGAGGGACACGCAGCGAAGGGGGACACACACAAACACATATCATGTGAGGGTGCAACACACATACACACACAACGAGGAAGGGATACACACAGATCAAGCGGCACACACACACACACACACACAGTGAGCGAGGGACACACACAGCGAGCGAGGGACTTGCTGAGACACACAGAGAGCGAGGAACACGCACACGCACAGCGATGGAGGGACACGCGCACACAGCGAGAGAGAGACACATGCACACAGCGAGGGTGGGACACACACACACACACACACACAGCGAGGGTGGGACACACACACACACACACACACACCGAGGGTGGGACACACACACACACACACAGCGAGGGTGGGACACACACACACACACACAGCGAGGGTGGGACACACACACACACACACAGCGAGGGTGGGACACACACACACACACACAGCGAGGGTGGGACACACACACACACACACAGCGAGGGTGGGACACACACACACAGCGAGGGAGGGACACACACACACAGCGAGGGAGGGACACACACACACAGCGAGGGAGGGACACACACACACACACAGCGAGGGAGGGACACACACACACAGCGAGGGAGGGACACACACACACAGCGAGGGAGGGACACACACACACACACAGCGAGGGAGGGACACACACACACACACAGCGAGGGAGGGACACACACACACACACAGCGAGGGAGGGACACACACACACAGCGAGGGAGGGACACACACACACAGTGAGGGAGGGACACACACACACAGCGAGGGAGGGACACACACACACACAGCGAGGGAGGGACACACACACACACAGCGAGGGAGGGACACACACACACACAGCGAGGGAGGGACACACACACACACAGCGAGGGAGGGACACACACACACACAGCGAGGGAGGGACACACACACACACAGCGAGGGAGGGACACACACACACACACAGCGAGGGTGGGACACACACACAGCGAGGGTGGGACACACACACAGCGAGGGTGGGACACACACAGCGAGGGTGGGACACACACACAGCGAGGGTGGGACACACACACACACAGCGAGGGAGGGACACACACACACACAGCGAGGGAGGGACACACACACACAGAGCGAGGGAGGGACACACACACACAGCGAGGGAGGGACACACACACACACAGCGAGGGAGGGACACACACACACACAGCGAGGGAGGGACACACACACACACAGCGAGGGAGGGACACACACACACACAGCGAGGGAGGGACACACACACACACAGCGAGGGAGGGACACACACACACACAGCGAGGGAGGGACACACACACACACAGCGAGGGAGGGGGACACACACACACAGCGAGGGAGGGACACACACACACAGCGAGGGAGGGGGACACACACACAGCGAGGGAGGGGGACACACACACACAGCGAGGGAGGGGGACACACACACACAGCGAGGGAGGGGGACACACACACACAGCGAGGGAGGGGGACACACACACACAGCGAGGGAGGGGGACACACACACACAGCGAGGGAGGGACACACACACACAGCGAGGGAGGGACACACACACACACGGCGAGGGAGGGACACACACAGCGAGGGAGGGACACACACAGCGAGGGAGGGACACACACAGCGAGGGAGGGACACACACAGCGAGGGAGGGACACACACAGCGAGGGAGGGACACACACAGCGAGGGAGGGACACACACACACAGCGAGGGAGGGACACACACACACAGCGAGGGAGGGACACACACACACACACACACACACACACACACACAGCGAGGGAGGGACACACACACACAGCGAGGGAGGGACACAAACACACAGCGAGGGAGGGACACACACACACACACAGCGAGGGAGGGACACACACACACACACACACACACACACACACACAGCGAGGGAGGGACACACACACACAGCGAGGGAGGGACACACACAGCGAGGGAGGGACACACACAGCGAGGGAGGGACACACACACACAGTGAGGGAGGGACACACACACACATACAGCGAGGGAGGGACACACACACACACACACACACACACACACAGAGCGAGGGAGGGACACACACACACAGCGAGGGAGGGACACACACACACAGCGAGGGAGGGACACACACACACACAGCGAGGGAGGGACACACACACACACACACACACAGCGAGGGAGGGACACACACACACACACACACAGCGAGGGAGGGACACACACACACACACACAGCGAGGGAGGGACACACACACACACACACAGCGAGGGAGGGACACACACACACACACACACACAGCGAGGGAGGGACACACACACACACACACACACAGCGAGGGAGGGACACACACACACACACACACACAGCGAGGGAGGGACACACACACACACAGCGAGGGTGGGACACACACACACACACACACAGCGAGGGTGGGACACACACACACACACAGCGAGGGTGGGACACACACACACACAGCGAGGGTGGGACACACACACACACACAGCGAGGGTGGGACACACACACACACAGCGAGGGTGGGACACACACACACACAGCGAGGGTGGGACACACACACACACAGCGAGGGTGGGACACACACACACACAGCGAGGGTGGGACACACACACACACAGCGAGGGTGGGACACACACACACAGCGAGGGTGGGACACACACACACAGCGAGGGTGGGACACACACACACAGCGAGGGAGGGACACACACACACAGCGAGGGAGGGACACACACACACAGCGAGGGAGGGACACACACACACACACAGCGAGGGAGGGACACACACACACACACAGCGAGGGAGGGACACACACACACACAGCGAGGGTGGGACACACACACACACAGCGAGGGTGGGACACACACACACACAGCGAGGGTGGGACACACACACACACAGCGAGGGAGGGACACACACACACACACAGCGAGGGAGGGACACACACACACACACAGCGAGGGAGGGACACACACACACACACAGCGAGGGAGGGACACACACACACACACACACAGCAAGGGAGGGACACACACACACACACACAGCGAGGGAGGGACACACACACACACACAGCGAGGGAGGGACACACACACACACAGCGAGGGAGGGACACACACACACACAGCGAGGGAGGGACACACACACACACAGCGAGGGAGGGACACACACACACAGCGAGGGAGGGACACACACACACACAGCGAGGGAGGGACACACACACACAGCGAGGGAGGGACACACACAGCGAGGGAGGGACACACACACACACAGCGAGGGAGGGACACACACACACACAGCGAGGGAGGGACACACACACACACACAGCGAGGGAGGGACACACACACACACACACACAGCAAGGGAGGGACACACACACACACACACAGCGAGGGAGGGACACACACACACACACAGCGAGGGAGGGACACACACACACACAGCGAGGGAGGGACACACACACACACAGCGAGGGAGGGACACACACACACACAGCGAGGGAGGGACACACACACACAGCGAGGGAGGGACACACACACACACAGCGAGGGAGGGACACACACACACAGCGAGGGAGGGACACACACAGCGAGGGAGGGACACACACAGCGAGGGAAGGACACACACACACACACACAGCGAGGGAGGGACACACACACACACACACAGCGAGGGAGGGACACACACACACACACACAGCGAGGGAGGGACACACACACACACACACACACAGCGAGGGAGGGACACACACACACAGCGAGGGAAGGACACACACACACAGCGAGGGAGGGACACACACACACACAGCGAGGGAGGGACACACACACACACAGCGAGGGAGGGACACACGCACACACAGCGAGGGTGGGACACACGCACACACAGCGAGGGTGGGACACACACACACACACACAGCGAGGGAGGGACACACACACACACACACAGCGAGGGAGGGACACACACACACACAGCGAGGGAGGGACACACACACACACAGCGAGGGAGGGACACACACACACACAGCGAGGGAGGGACACACACACACAGCGAGGGAGGGACACACACACACACACACAGCGAGGGAGACACACACACACACAGCGAGGGAGGGACACACACACACACAGCGAGGGAGGGACACACACACACACACAGCGAGGGAGGGACACACACACACACACAGCGAGGGAGGGACACACACACACACAGCGAGGGAGGGACACACACACACACAGCGAGGGAGGGACACACACACACACAGCGAGGGAGGGACACACACACACACAGCGAGGGAGGGACACACACACACACACACACACACACACACACACACACACACAGCGAGGGAGGGACACACACACACACACACAGCGAGGGTGGGACACACACACACACACAGCGAGGGTGGGACACACACACACACACAGCGAGGGTGGGACACACACACACACACAGCGAGGGTGGGACACACACACACAGCGAGGGTGGGACACACACACACAGCGAGGGTGGGACACACACACACACAGCGAGGGTGGGACACACACACACACAGCGAGGGTGGGACACACACACACACAGCGAGGGTGGGACACACACACACACACAGCGAGGGTGGGACACACACACACACAGCGAGGGTGGGACACACACACACACAGCGAGGGTGGGACACACACACACACAGCGAGGGTGGGACACACACACACACAGTGAGCGAGAGACACACAAACAGCGAGGGAGTGAAATGTACACACACAGTGAGGGAGGGAGGGAGGGACATGCACACACACAGCGAGGGAGGGTCATATACAAACAAACACAGTGAAGGAGGGACAAGCACACACATGGTGAAGGGGAGGGAATGTGCACAGAAATTGAGAGGGGGCACGCACCCACAGCGAAAGGGAACACGCTCAGACACGGCAAGGTAGGGACACACAGCAAGGGGAGATGCGCACACGCAGTGAGGGGGATATACACAAAGAGCAAGGGAGGGACACACACACACACAAGGGACGGACACACACACACAGCGAGGGAGTGACGCGCACAAACAGCAAGAGGGTCACACACACACAAAAAGCGAGGGAGGGACACGCACACTTACACACAGTTAAGGGGATACACGCAGACACACAGCGAGGGAGGGATACACACACACCCACAGTGAGGGAGTGACACACAGACACACACACAGCAAGAGGGACACACGTACTCACAGCAAGAGGGGGACATGCACACACAGCGAGGGAGGGACACGCACATGCGCAAGCACACAAACACAGGCACAGGCACACAGCGAGAGAGAGACACACAAATACATGGCAAGGGAGGGACACGCACACACAGCGAGGGAGGGACACACACACAGCGTGATAGGGACACACAGACCCACAGTGAGGGAGTGACACACACACACAGACACAGCGAGGGTGGGACACTCACATACACAGCAAGAGGGACACACACACACAGCGAGGGAGGGACACGCGCATGCGCAGGCACACAAACACAGGCACACATCGAGAGAGGGACACACAAATACACAGCAAAGGACGCACACACACAGAGAGCAAATGTTGGACCACACATACACAGAGAGCGAGGGAGAGACACATGCACACACAGCGAGGGAGGGCCACGCACACACACGCACAGCAAGAGGGACACGCACACATACACACAGTTAAGGGGATACACACAGACACACAGCGAGGGAGGGATACACAGACACACATTGAGGGAGTGACACTCACATAGACATCAAGAGGGACACATACTCACAGCAAGAGGGACGGACACACACACACACACGGGGGGGGAACTGACACATACACAGCGAGGGACACGCACACACACACAGCGAGGGAGGGACACATACACACACAGAGCAAGGGAGGGACATACACATACACACACACACAGCGAGAGAGGGACACATACAGACACAGAGAGGGACACATACAGACACAGCAAGGGAAGGACACACACAGCGAGGAGGGACACGCACACACACAGTGAGGGGGGGTCACGCACACACACAGAGCGAGGGAGGGACACGCACACACACAGAGCGAGGGAGGGACACGCACACACACAGAGCGAGGGAGGGACACGCACACACACAGAGCGAGGGAGGGACACGCACACACACAGAGCGAGGGAGGGACACGCACACACACAGAGCGAGGGAGGGACACGCACACACACAGAGCGAGGGAGGGACACGCACACACACAGAGCGAGGGAGGGACACGCACACACACAGAGCGAGGGAGGGACACGCACACACACAGAGCGAGGGAGGGACACGCACACACACAGAGCGAGGGAGGGACACGCACACAAACAGCGAGTGAAGGACACGCAGTGAAGGGGGGGACACACAAACACATACTGTGATGGTGTGACCCGTACACACACGAGGAAGGGACACGCGCGCGCACACGCACACACAGCGAGAGAAGGACATGCACAAACACAGCGTGGGAGCGACACAAACACACACAGCGATGAGGGGACACGCACAGACATGGCGAGGGAGGGACACACGCACACACAGCAAGAGGGTCATGCACTCACACAGCAAGGGGAAATGAGCACACACAGTGAGGGGGATATACACAAAGAGCAAGGGAGGGACACACACACACAAAAAGCGAGGGAGGGACACGCACACATGCACGCAAACACACAGCGAGGGAAGGACATTCACATACACTGCAAGAGGGATACACATACACTGCAACAGGGACACAGATACTCACAGCAAGAGGGGGACATGCACACACAGCGAGGGTGGGACACGCGCATGCGCAAGCACAAAATTACAGACACACAGCAAGAGAGGGACACGAACACACAGCCAGGAAGTGACATGCACACACATTGAGGGAGGGACACACACAAACACAAACAAACACACAGAGCAAGAGAGGGACATGCGCACACCCAACGAGGGGGAGACACATTCACACACAGCGAGGGAGGGACATGCTCACACACAGCGAGGGGGACACGTACACACTGCAAGAGTGAGAGACATGCACACAGCGAGAGAGGGACACACACAAACACAACGAGGGAGGGACACACACACCCGAGGGAGGGAAACACACACACACACAGCAAAGGAAGGACACGCTCACACACAGCGAGGGAGGGACACACACACAAACACACACAGCGAGGGAGGGACACGCTCACACAGCGAGGGAGGGACACACACACAAACACACACAGCGAGGGAGGGACACGCTCACACAGCAAGGGAGGGACGCACACAAACACACACATCGAGGGAGGGACACACACACACACACACAGCGAGGGAGGGACGCACACACACAGCGAGGGAGGGACACGCACACAGACACAGCGAGGGAGGGACACGCACACAGACACAGCGAGGGAGGGACACACACACAGACACAGCGAGGGAGGGACACACACACAGACATAGCGAGGGAGGGACACACACACAGACACAGCGAGGGAGGGACACGCACACAGCGAAGGAGGAACACAGACACTCACAGCGAGGGAGGGATATGCACGCACACACACAGTAAGAGCGACACGCACACAGTGAGAGAGGGACACGCACACACACACACACACTCACACAGCACGGGAGGGAGGGACACACAGACAGACAGTGAGTGAGTGATCCCCATACACACACATACAGAGCGAGGGGAGGACACCCTCACACACTGCAAGAGGGGCACACACACTCACACACAGACACACAGCGAGGGTGGGACACGCACACACACAGCAAGGTTGAGATACGCAGACACAGCGAGGGTGGGACATGTGCTCAGAAAGCGAGAGGGGACACACACACACACACACACACACCAAGAGAGGGACACGCGCACACACAGCCAGGGAGGGACATGCACACACAGCGAGAGAGAGTCACATACACACATACACAGAGCAAGAGAAGGATACACACACAAACAGCAAGTAGGGGAAACTCACACATACACAGCGAGGGAGGGACCACACACACACACACACACACACACACACACACACACACACACACACACACACACACACACACACACACACACACACACACACACACACACACACACAGCAAAGGAGGGACACACACACACATGCACGCACAGCGAGGGAGGGATGGACACACACACAGATACAGCGAGGGGTACAGTGAGGGGGACAGACGCGCACACACACACACACACACACACACACACACACACACACACACACACAGCGAGGGAGGGACAGGCACACAGTGAAGGAGGAACACAGACACTCACAGCGAGGGAGGGACACACTCACACAGCGAGGGAGGGACAAGAACAAACACGAGGGAGGGACATGCACGCACACACACTCACACAGTAAGAGCGACACGCACACAGTGAGAGAGGGACACGCACACACACACTCACACACACACACAGCGAGGGAGGGAGGGACACACAGACAGACAGTGAGTGAGTGATACGCATACGCACACATACAGAGCGAGGGGAGGACACCCTCACACACTGCAAGAGGGGCATACACACTCACACACAGACACACAGCGAGGGTGGGACACGCACACACACACAGCGAGGTTGAGACACACACACACAGCGAGGGAGGGACATGCACACACAGCAAGAGAGAATCACACACACACATACACAGAGCAAGAGAGGGATACACACACACAGAGCAAGTAGGGGAAAATCACACATACACAGCGAGGGAGGGACACACACACACACACACACACACACACACACACACACACACACAGACAGACAGCGAGGGTGGGACCACACACACAGCAAAGGAGGGACACACACACACACACCCACCACAGCAAGGGAGGGATGGACACACACACACAGATACAGTGAGGGGGACAGGCGCGCGCGCACACACACACAGCGAGGGAGGGCCCACACACTCTCAGTGTGGGAGGGAGACACACTTACACACACACACACAATGACACGCACGCAAACACACACACAGAGCGAGGGAGGGATACGCACACACAGTGAGAGAGAAAAACATACACACAACGCGATGGAGTGTCACACACTCAAACAGCGAGTGAGGGACACGCAGTGAAGGGGGGACACAAACACATACAGTGAGGATGTGACACGCACACACACACAGCGTGGGAGGGACACACACACAGCGAGGGAGGGATACGCACACACACAGCAAGGGGGGTCATGCACTCACACAGCGAGGGGATATGCGCACACACAGTGAGGGGGATATACACAAAGAGCAAGGGACGGACACACACAAGGGAGGGACACACACACAGCAAGGGAGTGACACGTGCAGACACAGTGAGAGAGGGACATGCACACACAGCGAGGGAAGGACATGCACATACACAGCGAAGGAGAGACATGCGCACACACACACACACACACACACACAGAGCAAGGGAGTGACACGTGCACACACAGCGAGAGAGGGACATGCACACACAGCGAGTGAAGGACATGCACACACAGCGAGTGAAGGACATGCACACACACGCACACAGCGAGGGAGGGACACACACATATACACAGCAAGGGAAAAACACGCACACATATACACAGAGAGAGAGAGGGAGGGATGGAGACACACACACGCACACACATACACAGTGAGGGGGGATACGCACACTCACAGCGAGGGAGGAAGACGCGCATACACACAACGTGAGGGAGAGACACACACGCAACCAGCGAGTGAGGGACACGCAGCAAAGGGGGACACACACAAACACATACTGTGAGGGTACGACACATACACAACGAGGAAGGGATACACACAGATCAAGCGGCGCACACACACACACAGAGCAAGCGAGGGACACACACACACAGCGAGGGTGGGACACACACACACACAGTGAGCGAGAGAGACACAGACAGCGAGGGAGTGAAATGTACACACACACAGTGAGGGAGGGAGGGACACACACACACAGTGAGGGAAGGGCGCACACACACACACAGACACAGGGAAGGAGGGACAAGCACACACATGGCAAAGGGGAGGGCATGTGCACAGAAATTGAGAGGGGGCACGCACACACAGCGAAAGGGGACACACACAGACACGGCGAGGTAGGGACACACACAGCAAGGGGTCATGCACTCACAGCAAGGGGAGATGCGCACACACAGTGAGTGGGATATACACAAAAAGCAAGGGAGGGACACACACACACAGCGAGGGAGTGACGCGCACGAACAGCAAGAGGGTCACACACACAAGCTGAAACTTTATTGCTGGAACAGCACAGCAGGTCAGGCAGCATCTAGGGAACAGAAGATTCGACGTTTCGGGCACATGCCCTTCTTTATGTGCCCGAAACGTCGAATCTTCTGTTCCCTAGATGCTGCCTGACCTGCTGTGCTGTTCCAGCAATAAAGTTTCAGCTTTGATCTCCAGCGTCTGTAGACCTCACTTTCTCCTGGTCACACACACAAAGCAAGGGATGGACACGCACACTTACACACAGTTAAGGGGCTACATGCAGACACACAGCGAGGGAGGGACACACACACAGCGTGAGAGGGACACACAGACCCACAGTGAGGGAGTAACACACACACACACACACACACACACACACACACACACACACACACACACACACACACACAGCGAGGGAGGGACACTCACATACACAGCAAGAGGGACATACATACTCACAGCAAGAGGGACACACACACAGCGAGGGAGGGACATGCGCATGCGCAAGCACACAAACACAGGCACACATCAGAGAGGGACACACAAATACACGGCAAGGGAGGGACACACACACAGAGAGCGAGGGTGGGACCACACACACACACAGAGAGCGAGGGAGAGACACATGCACACACAGCGAGGGAGGGCCACGCACACACACGCACAGCGAGAGACACGCACACATACACACAGTTAAGGGGATACACGCAGACACACAGCTAAGGAGGGATACACAGACACACATTGAGGGAGTGACACTCACATACACATCAAGATGGACACATACTCACAGCAAGAGGGGGACACGCGCACACACACAGAGCAAGGGAGAGAAGGACATGCACACACAGCATGGGAGGGACACGCACACACAGCAAGGGGGGACATGCACTCACACACGCACAGCAAAAGGGACACACACACACACACACAGTGAGGGAGAGGCACATACACACACAGAGCAAGGGAGGGACATACACATACACACAGAGCGAGGGAGGGACACACAGACACAGCGATGGAAGGACACACACACACAGCGAGGGAGGGACACGTAGTGAAGGAGGGGGACACACAAACACATACTGTGACGGTGGGACCCGCACGCACACACACCGAGGAAGGGACACACACACACACACACACACACACACACACAGAGCGAGCGAGGGACACACACACACAACGAGGAAGGGACACGCGTGCTTACACGCACACACAGCGAGCGAGGGACATACAGCGAGCAAGAGGCTTGCTGAGACACGCAGCGAGGGAGGGACACGCACAAACACAGTGAGGGAGGGACACGCACAAACACAGCGAGGGAGGGACACGCACACAGCGAAGGAGGAACACACACTCACAGCGAGGGAGGGACATGCACAAACACGAGGGAGGGACATGCGCACACATACACTCACACAGCAAGGGCGACACGCACACAGTGAGAGAGGGACACGCACACACACACAGCGAAGGCGGGAGGGACACACAGACAGACAGTGAGTGAGTGATACGCATACACACACATACAGAACGAGGAGACAACACCATCAGACACTGCAAGAGGGCCACACACACACACAGCAAGAGGGGCGCACACACACACACACACACACAGCGAGGGTGTGACACGCAGACACAGCGAGGGTGGGACATGTGCTCAGAAAGCGAGAGGACACACACACACACACACAAAGTGAGGGAGGGTGACACGCAGACATACACACACACAAACACACACACACACAGTGAGGGAGGGACATGCTCACACACAGCCAAGGAAGGGGACACACACACACACACACAAACACAGAACAATGGAGGGACACGTGCACACACAGTGATGTGTCTCCTCGGACGTGTAATCTTACAGCTCTCACTCCAGTCTGCTCCCTCACAGGGTCACCGTCTCTGTGACTCCCAGGTACAACTAGGCCACGATCCTCAGTGCTGATTTATATTCTCCCAGGTGTGAGTCAGCCTCAAGCTCCTGCTCCAAGTTGCTCCCTCACACGGTCACTCCCTCTGTGACTCGGTGCTGATTTCGAGCCTCCTGCTCTGCTTTTTATCCAAATCCAAGTCCCAGTCGGCCTTGACCCTCACTGCTGATTAATATTCTCCCGCTCTGGTGCTGCTCTCTCTCAGGGTCTCTCCCCTTGTGACTCCCAGGTAATGGTAGGCCTCAAGCCTCAGCTAAGATTTATAACATCCCATTCTGCACTGCTCTCTTACAGGATCGCCGCTGTGCCTGAGGACAGTGGGAAAGAGGAGGATTAGACAGAGCAGAGGGTGCAACAGTGATTGAGGGAGATGTAGGGGATGGAACAGGTTGTCTGGGGAGGTAGGCAGACCTGCAGTAACTGGGGATTCTGGGGATTATGGAGGCTGTGGAATCTGGATTTCTTTTCAGAGACTGAGATAACAATTTTGGTCAGAAACAGTTTCACAGATAAGGGAGCATAGCACAATCAGGAGGAAGTTATAGGGGAGGGTGATGTTTAAATAGATAGTGGTGTAAGAGCTGGACAAGGTTATGGAGATGGGTAGATGGTGGAGACACAGGAGGAGCTTACATTGACATGGGGGTGATAGTGACAGGAGGGTGTTAAATAGATGGTAGGTTTTGTAGAGACTGGATTGGGAGAGGCACAGGCATGGAGTGAGTTCGACAGATCAGGATGACTGCAGAGACCTGAGAGGATTACACTGATAGGGATGGTGGTCGGGTCTCCACAGACTGTTGGTGTTTAGGGAATAGAAGAGACTTGGTAGATAGGGAGGGATGTAAGAGCTTATGGAGAGTGGAAGAGTTGGAGCAATTTGCAGAGGTAGGTTTCTCAGACAGGAATAGGTTATAGATAGTGAGGGTTGTGTGGTCTGAGTAAGTCAAAAAGAGGAGAGTTTTCGCATCTGGAAGAGGTTACACTGACAGGGACAGTTGAAGAGATTGAAGCAAAAATGCATGGAGAAGGTTACACAGATAGGGAGGTGAGTAGGGACTGAAGGTGAATACACAGACATGGAGGGTTGTATTGTTAGACGGAGCTGAGAGGGATAGGGACTGGTGTAGGGATTTACACAGATAGAGAAGGTTGTGTTTTTGGAGAAGGTTACACTGATACAGACAGTGTTAGGGTGTGTTTACTGGACTACAGAGGATCTCAGAGAGAATGTATTATGGGGAGTGGAGGAGATTACAGACACAGAGATGGCTGTCGGGTTGAAAAGAGCTTCTACAGATCCTCAGTGCTGTAAGGCTGGAGGGAGGTTATAACAGTGAGTGTTGCCAAGACTTAATTACTTCACTGATATAGAGCAGGTCTCAGCACGTAACTGTCAAAGGGAAATTGAGACAGTCCAGATGAGTTTTCAGAGATACAAATGTTTATGGGAGTTTCAAGAGGGAACAATGATTGGGAGTGCTGTACCAAATGGTAATAGTTATAGGGAGGGTTCTAAAAGCAGGAAGAGGTGACAGACATATCGATCTTTGTAAGGACTGGAGACTCTTACATAGGCAAGGAGTGTTTTAGAGTCTGGAGGGGATTACAGTGTTAAGGAGAATATTGGGGATCAGGCCAGGTGTAGGAGACGGGGATGGTTGACAGGGCTGGACAATGACCTGAATAGAATCGCCATAGTGTGGAACCAGGCCATTCGGCCCAACCAGTCCATTCCAAACCTCTGAAGAGCATCTGACCCAGACCCACCCCTCTACCTGTACATTAAACCCTGCATTTCTCGTGGTGAACTTACTTAAACCACACATTCCTGAATACCACAGTCAATTTATGATGGCAAATTCACTGATGGTGCAAATATTGGACAGATACACACACAGCAATGGAGCGACACGCAAACACACACAGTGAGGGAGATACCCGCAGACACACAGCGAGAGAAGGACATGCACACACACACAGTGAGGGGGATACAGGCAAACACACAGCGAGGGAGCGACACGCAAACACACACACAGTGATGGAGATACCCGCAGACACACAGCGAGGGAAGGACATACACACACAGTGAGGGGGATACAGGCAAACACACAGCGAGGGAGCGACACGCAAACACACACACAGTGATGGAGATACCCGCAGACACACAGCGAGGGAAGGAAACACACACAAATCGAGGGAGGGACACACACAGCGAGGAAGCGATACACACACGCAGCGAGGGAGGGACACGCACACACACAGCGAGGGAGGGACACGCACACACACAGCGAGGGAGGGACACGCACACACGCAGCGAGGGAGGGACACGCACACACGCAGCGAGGGAGGGACACACACTCACACAGCGAAGGGGGGGACATACATCTGCACACACACACAGACACAGCGAGGGAAGGACACGCACACAGTGAGGGGAGGACATGCACACTCACAGCGAGGGAAGGACACGCACACAGCGAGAGAGGGACACACACACACAGCGAGAGAGGGACACACACACACACAGCGAGGGAAGGACATGCTCACAGCGAGAGAGGGACACACACACACACACAGCGAGAGAGTGACACACACACACACACACACACACACACACAGCGAGGGAAGGACACGCTCACAGCGAGAGAGGGACACACACACACACACAGCGAGAGAGTGACACACACACACACACACACCGAGGGAAGGACACGCTCACAGCGAGAGAGGGACACACACACACACACAGCGAGGGAAGGACACGCTCACAGCGAGAGAGGGACACACACACAGCGAGGGAAGGACACGCTCACAGCGAGAGAGGGACACACATACAGCGAGGGAGGGACACACACACACAGCGAGGGGGACACGCACACACACAGCGAGGGAGGTACACACACATACAGCGAGGGGGACACGCACACACACAGCGAGGGAGGGACACGCACACACACAGCGAGGGAGGGACACGCACACACACACAGCGAGGGCGGGACACGCACACACACAGCGAGGGAGGGACACGCACACACACAGCGAGGGAGGGACACGCACACACACAGCGAGGGAGGGACACGCACACACACAGCGAGGGAGGGACACGCACACACACAGCGAGGGAGGGACACGCACACACACAGCGAGGGAGGGACACGCACACACACAGCGAGGGAGGGACACGCACACACACAGCGAGGGAGGGACACGCACACACACAGCGAGGGAGGGACACGCACACACACAGCGAGGGAGGGACACGCACACACACAGCGAGGGAGGGACACGCACACACACAGCGAGGGAGGGACACGCACACACACAGCGAGGGAGGGACACACACACACACACAGCAAGGGAGGGACATGCACACACACCGCGAGGGGGAGAGCATGTGCTCAGAAATTGAGAGGGGGCACACACACGCAAAGTGAGGGAGGGACACACACACATGCTGCGAGGGATGGAGACACACACACGAAAAGCGAAGGAGGGACACACACACACACACGCACACACACACATGCACACACAACAAGGGAGAGACGGGCACACACAGTGAGGAAGGGACAAACACACACTTATGGTGAGAGGAATGTACACGGACACACAGCGAGGGAGGGACACGCACACACCGCGAAGGAGGAACAAGCACACACATGTCGAGGGGGAGGGCATGTGCACAGAAATTGAGAGGGGCACGCACACACAGCGAGAGGGGGGACACACAGACATGGCAAGGGTGGGACACACACACAGCAAGGTGGTCATGCACTCACACACAAGGGACGGACACACACAAACGCAAAGCGAGGGAGGGACACGCACACATACACACAAACACAGAGCAAGGGAGGGACATGCACACAAGTTATGGCCACACACACGCAAAGTGAGGGAGGGACACACACACAGCGAGGGAGGGATACGCACATACACAGCAAGGGAGGGACACACACACAGGGAAGGAGGGACAAGCAGACACACGGCGAGGGGGAGGGCGTGTGCCCAGAAATTGAGAGGGACTCACGCACACACAGCGAGAGGGGACACGCACAGGCACAGCAAGGGAGGGACACATGCACGCACAGCAAGGGGGGACATGCAATCACACACCGAGCGGAGATGTGCACACACAGTGAGGGGGATATACACAAAGAGCAAGGGAGGGACACACACACACACATACACGGGAGTGACAAGTGCACACACAATGAGAGAGGGACATGCGCACACAGCGAGGGAAGGACATGCACATACACAGTGAGGGAGAGACATGCACACACACACACACACAGCGAGGGAAGGACACACACACATATACACACAGAGCGGGAGGGATGGAGACACACACACACATACACAGCGAGGGGGGACACGCACACTCACAGCGAGGGAGGGAGACGCGCATACACACAACGTGAGGGAGAGACACACACGCAACCAGCGAGTGAGGGACACGCAGCGAAGGGGGACACACACAAACACATATCATGTGAGGGTGCAACACACATACACACACAACGAGGAAGGGATACACACAGATCAAGCGGCACACACACACACACACACACAGTGAGCGAGGGACACACACAGCGAGCGAGGGACTTGCTGAGACACACAGAGAGCGAGGAACACGCACACGCACAGCGATGGAGGGACACGCGCACACAGCGAGAGAGAGACACATGCACACAGCGAGGGTGGGACACACACACACACACACACACACAGCGAGGGTGGGACACACACACACACACACACACAGCGAGGGTGGGACACACACACACACACACAGCGAGGGTGGGACACACACACACACACACAGCGAGGGTGGGACACACACACACACACACAGCGAGGGTGGGACACACACACACACACACAGCGAGGGTGGGACACACACACACAGCGAGGGAGGGACACACACACACAGCGAGGGAGGGACACACACACACAGCGAGGGAGGGACACACACACACACACAGCGAGGGAGGGACACACACACAGCGAGGGAGGGACACACACACACAGCGAGGGAGGGACACACACACACACACAGCGAGGGAGGGACACACACACACACACAGCGAGGGAGGGACACACACACACAGCGAGGGAGGGACACACACACACAGCGAGGGAGGGACACACACACACAGTGAGGGAGGGACACACACACACAGCGAGGGAGGGACACACACACACACAGCGAGGGAGGGACACACACACACACAGCGAGGGAGGGACACACACACACACAGCGAGGGAGGGACACACACACACACAGCGAGGGAGGGACACACACACACACAGCGAGGGAGGGACACACACACACACACAGCGAGGGTGGGACACACACACAGCGAGGGTGGGACACACACACAGCGAGGGTGGGACACACACAGCGAGGGTGGGACACACACACAGCGAGGGTGGGACACACACACAGCGAGGGTGGGACACACACACACACAGCGAGGGAGGGACACACACACACACAGCGAGGGAGGGACACACACACACAGAGCGAGGGAGGGACACACACACACAGCGAGGGAGGGACACACACACACACAGCGAGGGAGGGACACACACACACACAGCGAGGGAGGGACACACACACACACAGCGAGGGAGGGACACACACACACACAGCGAGGGAGGGACACACACACACACAGCGAGGGAGGGACACACACACACACAGCGAGGGAGGGACACACACACACACAGCGAGGGAGGGACACACACACACACAGCGAGGGAGGGACACACACACACACAGCGAGGGAGGGACACACACACACAGCGAGGGAGGGGGACACACACACAGCGAGGGAGGGGGACACACACACACAGCGAGGGAGGGGGACACACACACACAGCGAGGGAGGGGGACACACACACACAGCGAGGGAGGGGGACACACACACACAGCGAGGGAGGGGGACACACACACACAGCGAGGGAGGGACACACACACACAGCGAGGGAGGGACACACACACACACGGCGAGGGAGGGACACACACAGCGAGGGAGGGACACACACAGCGAGGGAGGGACACACACAGCGAGGGAGGGACACACACAGCGAGGGAGGGACACACACAGCGAGGGAGGGACACACACAGCGAGGGAGGGACACACACACACAGCGAGGGAGGGACACACACACACAGCGAGGGAGGGACACACACACACACACACACACACACACACACAGCGAGGGAGGGACACACACACACAGCGAGGGAGGGACACAAACACACAGCGAGGGAGGGACACACACACACACACAGCGAGGGAGGGACACACACACACACACACACACACACACACACACACACAGCGAGGGAGGGACACACACACACAGCGAGGGAGGGACACACACAGCGAGGGAGGGACACACACAGCGAGGGAGGGACACACACACACAGTGAGGGAGGGACACACACACACATACAGCGAGGGAGGGACACACACACACACACACACACACACACACACAGAGCGAGGGAGGGACACACACACACAGCGAGGGAGGGACACACACACACAGCGAGGGAGGGACACACACACACACAGCGAGGGAGGGACACACACACACACACACACACAGCGAGGGAGGGACACACACACACACACACACAGCGAGGGAGGGACACACACACACACACACACACACAGCGAGGGAGGGACACACACACACACACACAGCGAGGGAGGGACACACACACACACACACACACAGCGAGGGAGGGACACACACACACACACACACACAGCGAGGGAGGGACACACACACACACAGCGAGGGTGGGACACACACACACACACACACAGCGAGGGTGGGACACACACACACACACAGCGAGGGTGGGACACACACACACACAGCGAGGGTGGGACACACACACACACACAGCGAGGGTGGGACACACACACACACAGCGAGGGTGGGACACACACACACACAGCGAGGGTGGGACACACACACACACAGCGAGGGTGGGACACACACACACACAGCGAGGGTGGGACACACACACACAGCGAGGGTGGGACACACACACACAGCGAGGGTGGGACACACACACACAGCGAGGGAGGGACACACACACACAGCGAGGGAGGGACACACACACACAGCGAGGGAGGGACACACACACACACACAGCGAGGGAGGGACACACACACACACACAGCGAGGGAGGGACACACACACACACACACACAGCGAGGGAGGGACACACACACACACACAGCGAGGGAGGGACACACACACACACACAGCGAGGGAGGGACACACACACACACACAGCGAGGGAGGGACACACACACACACACACACAGCAAGGGAGGGACACACACACACACACACAGCGAGGGAGGGACACACACACACACACAGCGAGGGAGGGACACACACACACACAGCGAGGGAGGGACACACACACACACAGCGAGGGAGGGACACACACACACACAGCGAGGGAGGGACACACACACACAGCGAGGGAGGGACACACACACACACAGCGAGGGAGGGACACACACACACAGCGAGGGAGGGACACACACAGCGAGGGAGGGACACACACAGCGAGGGAAGGACACACACACACACACACAGCGAGGGAGGGACACACACACACACACACAGCGAGGGAGGGACACACACACACACACACAGCGAGGGAGGGACACACACACACACACACACACAGCGAGGGAGGGACACACACACACAGCGAGGGAAGGACACACACACACAGCGAGGGAGGGACACACACACACACAGCGAGGGAGGGACACACACACACACAGCGAGGGAGGGACACACGCACACACAGCGAGGGTGGGACACACGCACACACAGCGAGGGTGGGACACACACACACACACACAGCGAGGGAGGGACACACACACACACACACAGCGAGGGAGGGACACACACACACACAGCGAGGGAGGGACACACACACACACAGCGAGGGAGGGACACACACACACACAGCGAGGGAGGGACACACACACACAGCGAGGGAGGGACACACACACACACACACAGCGAGGGAGACACACACACACACAGCGAGGGAGGGACACACACACACACAGCGAGGGAGGGACACACACACACACACAGCGAGGGAGGGACACACACACACACACAGCGAGGGAGGGACACACACACACACAGCGAGGGAGGGACACACACACACACAGCGAGGGAGGGACACACACACACACAGCGAGGGAGGGACACACACACACACAGCGAGGGAGGGACACACACACACACACACACACACACACACACACACACACACAGCGAGGGAGGGACACACACACACACACACAGCGAGGGTGGGACACACACACACACACAGCGAGGGTGGGACACACACACACACACAGCGAGGGTGGGACACACACACACACACAGCGAGGGTGGGACACACACACACAGCGAGGGTGGGACACACACACACAGCGAGGGTGGGACACACACACACACAGCGAGGGTGGGACACACACACACACAGCGAGGGTGGGACACACACACACACAGCGAGGGTGGGACACACACACACACACAGCGAGGGTGGGACACACACACACACAGCGAGGGTGGGACACACACACACACAGCGAGGGTGGGACACACACACACACAGCGAGGGTGGGACACACACACACACAGTGAGCGAGAGACACACAAACAGCGAGGGAGTGAAATGTACACACACAGTGAGGGAGGGAGGGAGGGACATGCACACACACAGCGAGGGAGGGTCATATACAAACAAACACAGTGAAGGAGGGACAAGCACACACATGGTGAAGGGGAGGGAATGTGCACAGAAATTGAGAGGGGGCACGCACCCACAGCGAAAGGGAACACGCTCAGACACGGCAAGGTAGGGACACACAGCAAGGGGAGATGCGCACACGCAGTGAGGGGGATATACACAAAGAGCAAGGGAGGGACACACACACACACAAGGGACGGACACACACACACAGCGAGGGAGTGACGCGCACAAACAGCAAGAGGGTCACACACACACAAAAAGCGAGGGAGGGACACGCACACTTACACACAGTTAAGGGGATACACGCAGACACACAGCGAGGGAGGGATACACACACACCCACAGTGAGGGAGTGACACACAGACACACACACAGCAAGAGGGACACACGTACTCACAGCAAGAGGGGGACATGCACACACAGCGAGGGAGGGACACGCACATGCGCAAGCACACAAACACAGGCACAGGCACACAGCGAGAGAGAGACACACAAATACATGGCAAGGGAGGGACACGCACACACAGCGAGGGAGGGACACACACACAGCGTGATAGGGACACACAGACCCACAGTGAGGGAGTGACACACACACACAGACACAGCGAGGGTGGGACACTCACATACACAGCAAGAGGGACACACACACACAGCGAGGGAGGGACACGCGCATGCGCAGGCACACAAACACAGGCACACATCGAGAGAGGGACACACAAATACACAGCAAAGGACGCACACACACAGAGAGCAAATGTTGGACCACACATACACAGAGAGCGAGGGAGAGACACATGCACACACAGCGAGGGAGGGCCACGCACACACACGCACAGCAAGAGGGACACGCACACATACACACAGTTAAGGGGATACACACAGACACACAGCGAGGGAGGGATACACAGACACACATTGAGGGAGTGACACTCACATAGACATCAAGAGGGACACATACTCACAGCAAGAGGGACGGACACACACACACACACGGGGGGGGAACTGACACATACACAGCGAGGGACACGCACACACACACAGCGAGGGAGGGACACATACACACACAGAGCAAGGGAGGGACATACACATACACACACACACAGCGAGAGAGGGACACATACAGACACAGAGAGGGACACATACAGACACAGCAAGGGAAGGACACACACAGCGAGGAGGGACACGCACACACACAGTGAGGGGGGGTCACGCACACACACAGAGCGAGGGAGGGACACGCACACACACAGAGCGAGGGAGGGACACGCACACACACAGAGCGAGGGAGGGACACGCACACACACAGAGCGAGGGAGGGACACGCACACACACAGAGCGAGGGAGGGACACGCACACACACAGAGCGAGGGAGGGACACGCACACACACAGAGCGAGGGAGGGACACGCACACACACAGAGCGAGGGAGGGACACGCACACACACAGAGCGAGGGAGGGACACGCACACACACAGAGCGAGGGAGGGACACGCACACACACAGAGCGAGGGAGGGACACGCACACAAACAGCGAGTGAAGGACACGCAGTGAAGGGGGGGACACACAAACACATACTGTGATGGTGTGACCCGTACACACACGAGGAAGGGACACGCGCGCGCACACGCACACACAGCGAGAGAAGGACATGCACAAACACAGCGTGGGAGCGACACAAACACACACAGCGATGAGGGGACACGCACAGACATGGCGAGGGAGGGACACACGCACACACAGCAAGAGGGTCATGCACTCACACAGCAAGGGGAAATGAGCACACACAGTGAGGGGGATATACACAAAGAGCAAGGGAGGGACACACACACACAAAAAGCGAGGGAGGGACACGCACACATGCACGCAAACACACAGCGAGGGAAGGACATTCACATACACTGCAAGAGGGATACACATACACTGCAACAGGGACACAGATACTCACAGCAAGAGGGGGACATGCACACACAGCGAGGGTGGGACACGCGCATGCGCAAGCACAAAATTACAGACACACAGCAAGAGAGGGACACGAACACACAGCCAGGAAGTGACATGCACACACATTGAGGGAGGGACACACACAAACACAAACAAACACACAGAGCAAGAGAGGGACATGCGCACACCCAACGAGGGGGAGACACATTCACACACAGCGAGGGAGGGACATGCTCACACACAGCGAGGGGGACACGTACACACTGCAAGAGTGAGAGACATGCACACAGCGAGAGAGGGACACACACAAACACAACGAGGGAGGGACACACACACCCGAGGGAGGGAAACACACACACACACAGCAAAGGAAGGACACGCTCACACACAGCGAGGGAGGGACACACACACAAACACACACAGCGAGGGAGGGACACGCTCACACAGCGAGGGAGGGACACACACACAAACACACACAGCGAGGGAGGGACACGCTCACACAGCAAGGGAGGGACGCACACAAACACACACATCGAGGGAGGGACACACACACACACACACAGCGAGGGAGGGACGCACACACACAGCGAGGGAGGGACACGCACACACAGCGAGGGAGGGACACGCACACAGACACAGCGAGGGAGGGACACGCACACAGACACAGCGAGGGAGGGACACACACACAGACACAGCGAGGGAGGGACACACACACAGACATAGCGAGGGAGGGACACACACACAGACACAGCGAGGGAGGGACACGCACACAGCGAAGGAGGAACACAGACACTCACAGCGAGGGAGGGATATGCACGCACACACACAGTAAGAGCGACACGCACACAGTGAGAGAGGGACACGCACACACACACACACACTCACACAGCACGGGAGGGAGGGACACACAGACAGACAGTGAGTGAGTGATCCCCATACACACACATACAGAGCGAGGGGAGGACACCCTCACACACTGCAAGAGGGGCACACACACTCACACACAGACACACAGCGAGGGTGGGACACGCACACACACAGCAAGGTTGAGATACGCAGACACAGCGAGGGTGGGACATGTGCTCAGAAAGCGAGAGGGGACACACACACACACACACACACACACACACACACACACCAAGAGAGGGACACGCGCACACACAGCCAGGGAGGGACATGCACACACAGCGAGAGAGAGTCACATACACACATACACAGAGCAAGAGAAGGATACACACACAAACAGCAAGTAGGGGAAACTCACACATACACAGCGAGGGAGGGACCACACACACACACACACACACACACACACACACACACACACACACACAGCAAAGGAGGGACACACACACACATGCACGCACAGCGAGGGAGGGATGGACACACACACAGATACAGCGAGGGGTACAGTGAGGGGGACAGACGCGCACACACACACACACACACACACACACACACACACACACACAGCGAGGGAGGGACAGGCACACAGTGAAGGAGGAACACAGACACTCACAGCGAGGGAGGGACACACTCACACAGCGAGGGAGGGACAAGAACAAACACGAGGGAGGGACATGCACGCACACACACTCACACAGTAAGAGCGACACGCACACAGTGAGAGAGGGACACGCACACACACACTCACACACACACACAGCGAGGGAGGGAGGGACACACAGACAGACAGTGAGTGAGTGATACGCATACGCACACATACAGAGCGAGGGGAGGACACCCTCACACACTGCAAGAGGGGCATACACACTCACACACAGACACACAGCGAGGGTGGGACACGCACACACACACAGCGAGGTTGAGACACACACACACAGCGAGGGAGGGACATGCACACACAGCAAGAGAGAATCACACACACACATACACAGAGCAAGAGAGGGATACACACACACAGAGCAAGTAGGGGAAAATCACACATACACAGCGAGGGAGGGACACACACACACACACACACACACACACACACACACAGACAGACAGCGAGGGTGGGACCACACACACAGCAAAGGAGGGACACACACACACACACCCACCACAGCAAGGGAGGGATGGACACACACACACAGATACAGTGAGGGGGACAGGCGCGCGCGCACACACACACAGCGAGGGAGGGCCCACACACTCTCAGTGTGGGAGGGAGACACACTTACACACACACACACAATGACACGCACGCAAACACACACACAGAGCGAGGGAGGGATACGCACACACAGTGAGAGAGAAAAACATACACACAACGCGATGGAGTGTCACACACTCAAACAGCGAGTGAGGGACACGCAGTGAAGGGGGGACACAAACACATACAGTGAGGATGTGACACGCACACACACACAGCGTGGGAGGGACACACACACAGCGAGGGAGGGATACGCACACACACAGCAAGGGGGGTCATGCACTCACACAGCGAGGGGATATGCGCACACACAGTGAGGGGGATATACACAAAGAGCAAGGGACGGACACACACAAGGGAGGGACACACACACAGCAAGGGAGTGACACGTGCAGACACAGTGAGAGAGGGACATGCACACACAGCGAGGGAAGGACATGCACATACACAGCGAAGGAGAGACATGCGCACACACACACACACACACACACACAGAGCAAGGGAGTGACACGTGCACACACAGCGAGAGAGGGACATGCACACACAGCGAGTGAAGGACATGCACACACAGCGAGTGAAGGACATGCACACACACGCACACAGCGAGGGAGGGACACACACATATACACAGCAAGGGAAAAACACGCACACATATACACAGAGAGAGAGAGGGAGGGATGGAGACACACACACGCACACACATACACAGTGAGGGGGGATACGCACACTCACAGCGAGGGAGGAAGACGCGCATACACACAACGTGAGGGAGAGACACACACGCAACCAGCGAGTGAGGGACACGCAGCAAAGGGGGACACACACAAACACATACTGTGAGGGTACGACACATACACAACGAGGAAGGGATACACACAGATCAAGCGGCGCACACACACACACAGAGCAAGCGAGGGACACACACACACAGCGAGGGTGGGACACACACACACACAGTGAGCGAGAGAGACACAGACAGCGAGGGAGTGAAATGTACACACACACAGTGAGGGAGGGAGGGACACACACACACAGTGAGGGAAGGGCGCACACACACACACAGACACAGGGAAGGAGGGACAAGCACACACATGGCAAAGGGGAGGGCATGTGCACAGAAATTGAGAGGGGGCACGCACACACAGCGAAAGGGGACACACACAGACACGGCGAGGTAGGGACACACACAGCAAGGGGTCATGCACTCACAGCAAGGGGAGATGCGCACACACAGTGAGTGGGATATACACAAAAAGCAAGGGAGGGACACACACACACAGCGAGGGAGTGACGCGCACGAACAGCAAGAGGGTCACACACACAAGCTGAAACTTTATTGCTGGAACAGCACAGCAGGTCAGGCAGCATCTAGGGAACAGAAGATTCGACGTTTCGGGCACATGCCCTTCTTTATGTGCCCGAAACGTCGAATCTTCTGTTCCCTAGATGCTGCCTGACCTGCTGTGCTGTTCCAGCAATAAAGTTTCAGCTTTGATCTCCAGCGTCTGTAGACCTCACTTTCTCCTGGTCACACACACAAAGCAAGGGATGGACACGCACACTTACACACAGTTAAGGGGCTACATGCAGACACACAGCGAGGGAGGGACACACACACAGCGTGAGAGGGACACACAGACCCACAGTGAGGGAGTAACACACACACACACACACACACACACACACACACACACACACACACACACACACACAGCGAGGGAGGGACACTCACATACACAGCAAGAGGGACATACATACTCACAGCAAGAGGGACACACACACAGCGAGGGAGGGACATGCGCATGCGCAAGCACACAAACACAGGCACACATCAGAGAGGGACACACAAATACACGGCAAGGGAGGGACACACACACAGAGAGCGAGGGTGGGACCACACACACACACAGAGAGCGAGGGAGAGACACATGCACACACAGCGAGGGAGGGCCACGCACACACACGCACAGCGAGAGACACGCACACATACACACAGTTAAGGGGATACACGCAGACACACAGCTAAGGAGGGATACACAGACACACATTGAGGGAGTGACACTCACATACACATCAAGATGGACACATACTCACAGCAAGAGGGGGACACGCGCACACACACAGAGCAAGGGAGAGAAGGACATGCACACACAGCATGGGAGGGACACGCACACACAGCAAGGGGGGACATGCACTCACACACGCACAGCAAAAGGGACACACACACACACACACACAGTGAGGGAGAGGCACATACACACACAGAGCAAGGGAGGGACATACACATACACACAGAGCGAGGGAGGGACACACAGACACAGCGATGGAAGGACACACACACACAGCGAGGGAGGGACACGTAGTGAAGGAGGGGGACACACAAACACATACTGTGACGGTGGGACCCGTACGCACACACACCGAGGAAGGGACACACACACACACACACACACACACACACACAGAGCGAGCGAGGGACACACACACACAACGAGGAAGGGACACGCGTGCTTACACGCACACACAGCGAGCGAGGGACATACAGCGAGCAAGAGGCTTGCTGAGACACGCAGCGAGGGAGGGACACGCACAAACACAGTGAGGGAGGGACACGCACAAACACAGCGAGGGAGGGACACGCACACAGCGAAGGAGGAACACACACTCACAGCGAGGGAGGGACATGCACAAACACGAGGGAGGGACATGCGCACACATACACTCACACAGCAAGGGCGACACGCACACAGTGAGAGAGGGACACGCACACACACACAGCGAAGGCGGGAGGGACACACAGACAGACAGTGAGTGAGTGATACGCATACACACACATACAGAACGAGGAGACAACACCATCAGACACTGCAAGAGGGCCACACACACACACAGCAAGAGGGGCGCACACACACACACACACACACAGCGAGGGTGTGACACGCAGACACAGCGAGGGTGGGACATGTGCTCAGAAAGCGAGAGGACACACACACACACACACAAAGTGAGGGAGGGTGACACGCAGACATACACACACACAAACACACACACACACAGTGAGGGAGGGACATGCTCACACACAGCCAAGGAAGGGGACACACACACACACACACAAACACAGAACAATGGAGGGACACGTGCACACACAGTGATGTGTCTCCTCGGACGTGTAATCTTACAGCTCTCACTCCAGTCTGCTCCCTCACAGGGTCACCGTCTCTGTGACTCCCAGGTACAACTAGGCCACGATCCTCAGTGCTGATTTATATTCTCCCAGGTGTGAGTCAGCCTCAAGCTCCTGCTCCAAGTTGCTCCCTCACACGGTCACTCCCTCTGTGACTCGGTGCTGATTTCGAGCCTCCTGCTCTGCTTTTTATCCAAATCCAAGTCCCAGTCGGCCTTGACCCTCACTGCTGATTAATATTCTCCCGCTCTGGTGCTGCTCTCTCTCAGGGTCTCTCCCCTTGTGACTCCCAGGTAATGGTAGGCCTCAAGCCTCAGCTAAGATTTATAACATCCCATTCTGCACTGCTCTCTTACAGGATCGCCGCTGTGCCTGAGGACAGTGGGAAAGAGGAGGATTAGACAGAGCAGAGGGTGCAACAGTGATTGAGGGAGATGTAGGGGATGGAACAGGTTGTCTGGGGAGGTAGGCAGACCTGCAGTAACTGGGGATTCTGGGGATTATGGAGGCTGTGGAATCTGGATTTCTTTTCAGAGACTGAGATAACAATTTTGGTCAGAAACAGTTTCACAGATAAGGGAGCATAGCACAATCAGGAGGAAGTTATAGGGGAGGGTGATGTTTAAATAGATAGTGGTGTAAGAGCTGGACAAGGTTATGGAGATGGGTAGATGGTGGAGACACAGGAGGAGCTTACATTGACATGGGGGTGATAGTGACAGGAGGGTGTTAAATAGATGGTAGGTTTTGTAGAGACTGGATTGGGAGAGGCACAGGCATGGAGTGAGTTCGACAGATCAGGATGACTGCAGAGACCTGAGAGGATTACACTGATAGGGATGGTGGTCGGGTCTCCACAGACTGTTGGTGTTTAGGGAATAGAAGAGACTTGGTAGATAGGGAGGGATGTAAGAGCTTATGGAGAGTGGAAGAGTTGGAGCAATTTGCAGAGGTAGGTTTCTCAGACAGGAATAGGTTATAGATAGTGAGGGTTGTGTGGTCTGAGTAAGTCAAAAAGAGGAGAGTTTTCGCATCTGGAAGAGGTTACACTGACAGAGACAGTTGAAGAGATTGAAGCAAAAATGCATGGAGAAGGTTACACAGATAGGGAGGTGAGTAGGGACTGAAGGTGAATACACAGACATGGAGGGTTGTATTGTTAGACGGAGCTGAGAGGGATAGGGACTGGTGTAGGGATTTACACAGATAGAGAAGGTTGTGTTTTTGGAGAAGGTTACACTGATACAGACAGTGTTAGGGTGTGTTTACTGGACTACAGAGGATCTCAGAGAGAATGTATTATGGGGAGTGGAGGAGATTACAGACACAGAGATGGCTGTCGGGTTGAAAAGAGCTTCTACAGATCCTCAGTGCTGTAAGGCTGGAGGGAGGTTATAACAGTGAGTGTTGCCAAGACTTAATTACTTCACTGATATAGAGCAGGTCTCAGCACGTAACTGTCAAAGGGAAATTGAGACAGTCCAGATGAGTTTTCAGAGATACAAATGTTTATGGGAGTTTCAAGAGGGAACAATGATTGGGAGTGCTGTACCAAATGGTAATAGTTATAGGGAGGGTTCTAAAAGCAGGAAGAGGTGACAGACATATCGATCTTTGTAAGGACTGGAGACTCTTACATAGGCAAGGAGTGTTTTAGAGTCTGGAGGGGATTACAGTGTTAAGGAGAATATTGGGGATCAGGCCAGGTGTAGGAGACGGGGATGGTTGACAGGGCTGGACAATGACCTGAATAGAATCGCCATAGTGTGGAACCAGGCCATTCGGCCCAACCAGTCCATTCCAAACCTCTGAAGAGCATCTGACCCAGACCCACCCCTCTACCTGTACATTAAACCCTGCATTTCTCGTGGTGAACTTACTTAAACCACACATTCCTGAATACCACAGTCAATTTATGATGGCAAATTCACTGATGGTGCAAATATTGGACAGATACACACACAGCAATGGAGCGACACGCAAACACACACAGTGAGGGAGATACCCGCAGACACACAGCGAGAGAAGGACATGCACACACACACAGTGAGGGGGATACAGGCAAACACACAGCGAGGGAGCGACACGCAAACACACACACAGTGATGGAGATACCCGCAGACACACAGCGAGGGAAGGACATACACACACAGTGAGGGGGATACAGGCAAACACACAGCGAGGGAGCGACACGCAAACACACACACAGTGATGGAGATACCCGCAGACACACAGCGAGGGAAGGAAACACACACAAATCGAGGGAGGGACACACACAGCGAGGAAGCGATACACACACGCAGCGAGGGAGGGACACGCACACACACAGCGAGGGAGGGACACGCACACACACAGCGAGGGAGGGACACGCACACACGCAGCGAGGGAGGGACACGCACACACGCAGCGAGGGAGGGACACACACTCACACAGCGAAGGGGGGGACATACATCTGCACACACACACAGACACAGCGAGGGAAGGACACGCACACAGTGAGGGGAGGACATGCACACTCACAGCGAGGGAAGGACACGCACACAGCGAGAGAGGGACACACACACACAGCGAGAGAGGGACACACACACACACAGCGAGGGAAGGACATGCTCACAGCGAGAGAGGGACACACACACACACACAGCGAGAGAGTGACACACACACACACACACACACACACACACAGCGAGGGAAGGACACGCTCACAGCGAGAGAGGGACACACACACACACACAGCGAGAGAGTGACACACACACACACACACACCGAGGGAAGGACACGCTCACAGCGAGAGAGGGACACACACACACACACAGCGAGGGAAGGACACGCTCACAGCGAGAGAGGGACACACACACAGCGAGGGAAGGACACGCTCACAGCGAGAGAGGGACACACACACACAGCGAGGGAAGGACACGCACACACAGCGAGGGAAGGACACGCACACAGCGAGAGAGGGACACACATACAGCGAGGGAGGGACACACACACACAGCGAGGGGGACACGCACACACACAGCGAGGGAGGTACACACACATACAGCGAGGGGGACACGCACACACACAGCGAGGGAGGGACACGCACACACACAGCGAGGGAGGGACACGCACACACACACAGCGAGGGCGGGACACGCACACACACAGCGAGGGAGGGACACGCACACACACAGCGAGGGAGGGACACGCACACACACAGCGAGGGAGGGACACGCACACACACAGCGAGGGAGGGACACGCACACACACAGCGAGGGAGGGACACGCACACACACAGCGAGGGAGGGACACGCACACACACAGCGAGGGAGGGACACGCACACACACAGCGAGGGAGGGACACGCACACACACAGCGAGGGAGGGACACGCACACACACAGCGAGGGAGGGACACGCACACACACAGCGAGGGAGGGACACGCACACACACAGCGAGGGAGGGACACGCACACACACAGCGAGGGAGGGACACGCACACACACAGCGAGGGAGGGACACACACACACACACAGCAAGGGAGGGACATGCACACACACCGCGAGGGGGAGAGCATGTGCTCAGAAATTGAGAGGGGGCACACACACGCAAAGTGAGGGAGGGACACACACACATGCTGCGAGGGATGGAGACACACACACGAAAAGCGAAGGAGGGACACACACACACACACGCACACACACACATGCACACACAACAAGGGAGAGACGGGCACACACAGTGAGGAAGGGACAAACACACACTTATGGTGAGAGGAATGTACACGGACACACAGCGAGGGAGGGACACGCACACACCGCGAAGGAGGAACAAGCACACACATGTCGAGGGGGAGGGCATGTGCACAGAAATTGAGAGGGGCACGCACACACAGCGAGAGGGGGGACACACAGACATGGCAAGGGTGGGACACACACACAGCAAGGTGGTCATGCACTCACACACAAGGGACGGACACACACAAACGCAAAGCGAGGGAGGGACACGCACACATACACACAAACACAGAGCAAGGGAGGGACATGCACACAAGTTATGGCCACACACACGCAAAGTGAGGGAGGGACACACACACAGCGAGGGAGGGATACGCACATACACAGCAAGGGAGGGACACACACACACACACACAGGGAAGGAGGGACAAGCAGACACACGGCGAGGGGGAGGGCGTGTGCCCAGAAATTGAGAGGGACTCACGCACACACAGCGAGAGGGGACACGCACAGGCACAGCAAGGGAGGGACACATGCACGCACAGCAAGGGGGGACATGCAATCACACACCGAGCGGAGATGTGCACACACAGTGAGGGGGATATACACAAAGAGCAAGGGAGGGACACACACACACACACACACACACACATACACGGGAGTGACAAGTGCACACACAATGAGAGAGGGACATGCGCACACAGCGAGGGAAGGACATGCACATACACAGTGAGGGAGAGACATGCACACACACACACACAGCGAGGGAAGGACACACACACATATACACACAGAGCGGGAGGGATGGAGACACACACACACATACACAGCGAGGGGGGACACGCACACTCACAGCGAGGGAGGGAGACGCGCATACACACAACGTGAGGGAGAGACACACACGCAACCAGCGAGTGAGGGACACGCAGCGAAGGAGGACACACACAAACACATACTGTGAGGGTGCAACACACATACACACGCAACGAGGAAGGGATACACACAGATCAAGCGGCACACACACACACACACACAGTGAGCGAGGGACACACACAGCGAGCGAGGGACTTGCTGAGACACACAGAGAGCGAGGAACACGCACACGCACAGCGATGGAGGGACACGCGCACACAGCGAGAGAGAGACACATGCACACAGCGAGGGTGGGACACACACACACACACGCAGCGAGGGTGGGACACACACACACACACACACACACACCGAGGGTGGGACACACACACACACACACAGCGAGGGTGGGACACACACACACACACACACACACACACACACAGCGAGGGTGGGACACACACACACACACACAGCGAGGGTGGGACACACACACACACACACACAGCGAGGGTGGGACACACACACACACACACACACACACACAGCGAGGGTGGGACACACACACACACACAGCGAGGGTGGGACACACACACACACAGCGAGGGAGGGACACACACACACACAGCGAGGGAGGGACACACACACACACAGCGAGGGAGGGACACACACACACAGCGAGGGAGGGACACACACACACAGCGAGGGAGGGACACACACACACACAGCGAGGGAGGGACACACACACACACAGCGAGGGAGGGACACACACACACACAGCGAGGGAGGGACACACACACACACAGCGAGGGAGGGACACACACACACACAGCGAGGGAGGGACACACACACACAGCGAGGGAGGGACACACACACACACAGCGAGGGAGGGACACACACACACACAGCGAGGGAGGGACACACACACACACAGCGAGGGAGGGACACACACACACAGCGAGGGAGGGACACACACACACACAGCGAGGGAGGGACACACACACACACAGCGAGGGAGGGACACACACACACACAGCGAGGGAGGGACACACACACACACAGCGAGGGAGGGACACACACACACACAGCGAGGGAGGGACACACACACACACACACAGCGAGGGAGGGAGGGACACACACACACACACACAGCGAGGGAGGGACACACACACACACACACACACACAGCGAGGGAGGGACACACACACACACACAGCGAGGGAGGGGGACACACACACACAGCGAGGGAGGGGGACACACACACACAGCGAGGGAGGGGGACACACACACACAGCGAGGGAGGGGGACACACACACACAGCGAGGGAGGGGGACACACACACACAGCGAGGGAGGGGGACACACACACACAGCGAGGGAGGGGGACACACACACACAGCGAGGGAGGGGGACACACACACACAGCGAGGGAGGGGGACACACACACACAGCGAGGGAGGGGGACACACACACACAGCGAGGGAGGGACACACACACACACGGCGAGGGAGGGACACACACAGCGAGGGAGGGACACACACAGCGAGGGAGGGACACACACACACACACACAGTGAGGGAGGGACACACACACACAGCGAGGGAGGGACACACACACACAGCGAGGGAGGGACACACACACACACACACACACACACACACACACAGCGAGGGAGGGACACACACACACAGCGAGGGAGGGACACACACACACACACAGCGAGGGAGGGACACACACACACACACACAGCGAGGGAGGGACACACACAGCGAGGGAGGGACACACACAGCGAGGGAGGGACACACACACACACACAGTGAGGGAGGGACACACACACACACACAGCGAGGGAGGGACACACACACACACACACACACAGCGAGGGAGGGACACACACACACAGCGAGGGAGGGACACACACACACACAGCGAGGGAGGGACACACACACACACAGCGAGGGAGGGACACACACACACACACACACACACAGCGAGGGAGGGACACACACACACACACACACACACAGCGAGGGAGGGACACACACACACACACACACACACACAGCGAGGGTGGGACACACACACACACACACACACAGCGAGGGTGGGACACACACACACACAGCGAGGGTGGGACACACACACACACACAGCGAGGGAGGGACACACACACACACACAGCGAGGGAGGGACACACACACACAGCGAGGGAGGGACACACACACACACACAGCGAGGGAGGGACACACAAACACACACAGCGAGGGAGGGACACACACACACACACAGCGAGGGAGGGACACACACACACACAGCGAGGGAGGGACACACACACACACACAGCGAGGGAGGGACACACACACACACACACAGCGAGGGAGGGACACACACACACACACACAGCGAGGGAGGGACACACACACACACACACAGCGAGGGAGGGACACACACACACACACACAGCGAGGGAGGGACACACAAACACACACAGCGAGGGAGGGACACACACACACACACAGCGAGGGAGGGACACACACACACACACAGCGAGGGAGGGACACACACACACACACAGCGAGGGAGGGACACACACACACACACAGCGAGGGAGGGACACACACACACACAGCGAGGGAGGGACACACACACACACAGCGAGGGAGGGACACACACACACACAGCGAGGGAGGGACACACACACACACAGCGAGGGAGGGACACACACACACACAGCGAGGGAGGGACACACACACACACAGCGAGGGAGGGACACACACACACACAGCGAGGGAGGGACACACACACACACAGCGAGGGAGGGACGGACACACACAGCGAGGGAGGGACACACACAGCGAGGGAGGGACACACACGCACACACACAGCGAGGGAGGGACACACACACACACACAGCGAGGGAGGGACACACACACACACACACACAGCGAGGGAGGGACACACACACACAGCGAGGGAGGGACACACACACACAGCGAGGGAGGGACACACACACACACAGCGAGGGAGGGACACACGCACACACAGCGAGGGTGGGACTCACGCACACACAGCGAGGGTGGGACACACACACACACAGCGAGGGTGGGACACACACACACACACACACACACAGCGAGGGAGGGACACACACAGCGAGGGAGGGACACACACACACACAGCGAGGGAGGGACACACACACACACACACACACACAGCGAGGGAGGGACACACACACACACAGCGAGGGTGGGACACACACACACACAGCGAGGGTGGGACACACACACACACACACACACACACACACACACACAGCGAGGGAGGGACACACACACACACAGCGAGGGAGGGACACACACACACAGCGAGGGAGGGACACACACACACACACAGCGAGGGAGGGACACACACACACACAGCGAGGGAGGGACACACACACACACACAGCGAGGGAGGGACACACACACACACAGCGAGGGAGGGACACACACACACACAGCGAGGGAGGGACACACACACACACAGCGAGGGAGGGACACACACACACACAGCGAGGGAGGGACACACACACACAGCGAGGGAGGGACACACACACACAGCGAGGGAGGGACACACACACACACACACAGCGAGGGAGGGACACACACACACAGCGAGGGAGGGACACACACACACAGCGAGGGAGGGACACACACACACACAGCGAGGGAGGGACACACACACACACAGCGAGGGAGGGACACACACACACACAGCGAGGGAGGGACACACACACACACAGCGAGGGAGGGACACACACACACACACACACACACACACACACACAGCGAGGGAGGGACACACACACACACACACAGCGAGGGTGGGACACACACACACACACAAACACACAGCGAGGGAGGGACACACACACACACAGCGAGGGTGGGACACACACACAGCGAGGGTGGGACACACACACACAGCGAGGGAGGGACACACACACACAGCGAGGGAGGGACACACACACACAGCGAGGGAGGGACACACACACACAGCGAGGGAGGGACACACACACACACACACAGCGAGGGAGGGACACACACACACAGCGAGGGAGGGACACACACACACAGCGAGGGAGGGACACACACACACACAGCGAGGGAGGGACACACACACACACAGCGAGGGAGGGACACACACACACACACAGCGAGGGAGGGACACACACACACACAGCGAGGGAGGGACACACACACACACAGCGAGGGAGGGACACACACACACACACACACACACACAGCGAGGGAGGGACACACACACACACACAGCGAGGGTGGGACACACACACACACACAAACACACAGCGAGGGAGGGACACACACACACACACAGCGAGGGTGGGACACACACACACACACAGCGAGGGTGGGACACACACACACACAGCGAGGGTGGGACACACACACACACAGCGAGGGTGGGACACACACACACACAGCGAGGGTGGGACACACACACACACAGCGAGGGTGGGACACACACACACACAGCGAGGGTGGGACACACACACACACAGCGAGGGTGGGACACACACACACACAGCGAGGGTGGGACACACACACACACAGCGAGGGTGGGACACACACACACACAGCGAGGGTGGGACACACACACACACAGCGAGGGTGGGACACACACACACACAGCGAGGGTGGGACACACACACACACAGCGAGGGTGGGACACACACACACACAGCGAGGGTGGGACACACACACACACAGCGAGGGTGGGACACACACACACACAGCGAGGGTGGGACACACACACACACAGCGAGGGTGGGACACACACACACACAGCGAGGGTGGGACACACACACACACAGCGAGGGTGGGACACACACACACACAGCGAGGGTGGGACACACACACACACAGCGAGGGTGGGACACACACACACACAGCGAGGGTGGGACACACACACACACAGCGAGGGTGGGACACACACACACACAGCGAGGGTGGGACACACACACACACAGTGAGCGAGAGACACACAATCAGCGAGGGAGTGAAATGTACACACACAGTGAGGGAGGGAGGGAGGGACATGCACACACACAGCGAGGGAGGGTCATATACAAACAAACACAGTGAAGGAGGGACAAGCACACACATGGCGAAGGGGAGGGAATGTGCACAGAAATTGAGAGGGGGCACGCACCCACAGCGAAAGGGAACACGCTCAGACACGGCAAGGTAGGGACACACAGCAAGGGGAGATGCGCACACGCAGTGAGGGGGATATACACAAAGAGCAAGGGAGGGACACACACACACACAAGGGACGGACACACACACACAGCGAGGGAGTGACGCGCACAAACAGCAAGAGGGTCACACACACACAAAAAGCGAGGGAGGGACACGCACACTTACACACAGTTAAGGGGATACACGCAGACACACAGCGAGGGAGGGATACACACACACCCACAGTGAGGGAGTGACACACAGACACACACACAGCAAGAGGGACACACGTACTCACAGCAAGAGGGGGACATGCACACACAGCGAGGGAGGGACACGCACATGCGCAAGCACACAAACACAGGCACAGGCACATAGCGAGAGAGAGACACACAAATACATGGCAAGGGAGGGACACGCACACACAGCGAGGGAGGGACACACACACAGCGTGATAGGGACACACAGACCCACAGTGAGGGAGTGACACACACACACAGACACAGCGAGGGTGGGACACTCACATACACAGCAAGAGGGACACACACACACAGCGAGGGAGGGACACGCGCATGCGCAGGCACACAAACACAGGCACACATCGAGAGAGGGACACACAAATACACAGCAAAGGACGCACACACACAGAGAGCAAATGTTGGACCACACATACACAGAGAGCGAGGGAGAGACACATGCACACACAGCGAGGGAGGGCCACGCACACACACGCACAGCAAGAGGGACACGCACACATACACACAGTTAAGGGGATACACACAGACACACAGCGAGGGAGGGATACACAGACACACATTGAGGGAGTGACACTCACATAGACATCAAGAGGGACACATACTCACAGCAAGAGGGACGGACACACACACACACACGGGGGGGGAACTGACACATACACAGCGAGGGACACGCACACACACACAGCGAGGGAGGGACACATACACACACAGAGCAAGGGAGGGACATACACATACACACACACACAGCGAGAGAGGGACACATACAGACACAGAGAGGGACACATACAGACACAGCAAGGGAAGGACACACACAGCGAGGAGGGACACGCACACACACAGAGCGAGGGAGGGACACGCACACACACAGAGCGAGGGAGGGACACGCACACACACAGAGCGAGGGAGGGACACGCACACACACAGAGCGAGGGAGGGACACGCACACACACAGAGCGAGGGAGGGACACGCACACACACAGAGCGAGGGAGGGACACGCACACACACAGAGCGAGGGAGGGACACGCACACACACAGAGCGAGGGAGGGACACGCACACACACAGAGCGAGGGAGGGACACGCACACACACAGAGCGAGGGAGGGACACGCACACACACAGAGCGAGGGAGGGACACGCACACAAACAGCGAGTGAAGGACACGCAGTGAAGGGGGGGACACACAAACACATACTGTGATGGTGTGACCCGTACACACACGAGGAAGGGACACGCGCGCGCACACGCACACACAGCGAGAGAAGGACATGCACAAACACAGCGTGGGAGCGACACAAACACACACAGCGATGAGGGGACACGCACAGACATGGCGAGGGAGGGACACACGCACACACAGCAAGAGGGTCATGCACTCACACAGCAAGGGGAAATGAGCACACACAGTGAGGGGGATATACACAAAGAGCAAGGGAGGGACACACACACAAAAAGCGAGGGAGGGACACGCACACATACACACAGTTAAGGGGATGCACGCAAACACACAGCGAGGGAAGGACATTCACATACACTGCAAGAGGGATACACATACACTGCAACAGGGACACAGATACTCACAGCAAGAGGGGGACATGCACACACAGCGAGGGTGGGACACGCGCATGCGCAAGCACAAAATTACAGACACACAGCAAGAGAGGGACACGAACACACAGCCAGGAAGTGACATGCACACACATTGAGGGAGGGACACACACAAACACAAACAAACACACAGAGCAAGAGAGGGACATGCGCACACCCAACGAGGGGGAGACACATTCACACACAGCGAGGGAGGGACATGCTCACACACAGCGAGGGGGACACGTACACACTGCAAGAGTGAGAGACATGCACACAGCGAGAGAGGGACACACACAAACACAACGAGGGAGGGACACACACACCCGAGGGAGGGAAACACACACACACACAGCAAAGGAAGGACACGCTCACACACAGCGAGGGAGGGACACACACACAAACACACACAGCGAGGGAGGGACACGCTCACACAGCGAGGGAGGGACACACACACAAACACACACAGCGAGGGAGGGACACGCTCACACAGCAAGGGAGGGACGCACACAAACACACACATCGAGGGAGGGACACACACACACACACACAGCGAGGGAGGGACGCACACACACAGCGAGGGAGGGACACGCACACAGACACAGCGAGGGAGGGACACGCACACAGACACAGCGAGGGAGGGACACACACACACAGACACAGCGAGGGAGGGACACACACACAGACATAGCGAGGGAGGGACACACACACAGACACAGCGAGGGAGGGACACACACACAGACACAGCGAGGGAGGGACACGCACACAGCGAAGGAGGAACACAGACACTCACAGCGAGGGAGGGATATGCACGCACACACACAGTAAGAGCGACACGCACACAGTGAGAGAGGGACACGCACACACACACACACTCACACAGCACGGGAGGGAGGGACACACAGACAGACAGTGAGTGAGTGATCCCCATACACACACATACAGAGCGAGGGGAGGACACCCTCACACACTGCAAGAGGGGCACACACACTCACACACAGACACACAGCGAGGGTGGGACACGCACACACACAGCAAGGTTGAGATACGCAGACACAGCGAGGGTGGGACATGTGCTCAGAAAGCGAGAGGGGACACACACACACACACACACACACACACACACACACACACACACACACACACCAAGAGAGGGACACGCGCACACACAGCCAGGGAGGGACATGCACACACAGCGAGAGAGAGTCACACACACACATACACAGAGCAAGAGAAGGATACACACACAAACAGCAAGTAGGGGAAACTCACACATACACAGCGAGGGAGGGACCACACACACACACACACACACACACACACACACAGCAAAGGAGGGACACACACACACATGCACGCACAGCGAGGGAGGGATGGACACACACACAGATACAGCGAGGGGTACAGTGAGGGGGACAGACGCGCACACACACACACAGCGAGGGAGGGACAGGCACACAGTGAAGGAGGAACACAGACACTCACAGCGAGGTTGAGACACACACACACAGCGAGGGAGGGACATGCACACACAGCAAGAGAGAATCACACACACACATACACAGAGCAAGAGAGGGATACACACACACAGAGCAAGTAGGGGAAAATCACACATACACAGCGAGGGAGGGACACACACACACACACACACACACACACACACACACAGACAGACAGCGAGGGTGGGACCACACACACAGCAAAGGAGGGACACACACACACACACCCACCACAGCAAGGGAGGGATGGACACACACACACAGATACAGTGAGGGGGACAGGCGCGCGCGCACACACACACAGCGAGGGAGGGCCCACACACTCTCAGTGTGGGAGGGAGACACACTTACACACACACACACAATGACACGCACGCAAACACACACACAGAGCGAGGGAGGGATACGCACACACAGTGAGAGAGAAAAACATACACACAACGCGATGGAGTGTCACACACTCAAACAGCGAGTGAGGGACACGCAGTGAAGGGGGGACACAAACACATACAGTGAGGATGTGACACGCACACACACACAGCGTGGGAGGGACACACACACAGCGAGGGAGGGATACGCACACACACAGCAAGGGGGGTCATGCACTCACACAGCGAGGGGATATGCGCACACACAGTGAGGGGGATATACACAAAGAGCAAGGGACGGACACACACAAGGGAGGGACACACACACAGCAAGGGAGTGACACGTGCAGACACAGTGAGAGAGGGACATGCACACACAGCGAGGGAAGGACATGCACATACACAGCGAAGGAGAGACATGCGCACACACACACACACACACACACACACACACACACACACACACAGCAAGGGAGTGACACGTGCACACACAGCGAGAGAGGGACATGCACACACAGCGAGTGAAGGACATGCACACACAGCGAGTGAAGGACATGCACACACACGCACACAGCGAGGGAGGGACACACACATATACACAGCAAGGGAAAAACACGCACACATATACACAGAGAGAGAGAGGGAGGGATGGAGACACACACACGCACACACATACACAGTGAGGGGGGATACGCACACTCACAGCGAGGGAGGAAGACGCGCATACACACAACGTGAGGGAGAGACACACACGCAACCGGCGAGTGAGGGACACGCAGCAAAGGGGGACACACACAAACACATACTGTGAGGGTACGACACATACACAACGAGGAAGGGATACACACAGATCAAGCGGCGCACACACACACACACACACACACAGAGCAAGCGAGGGACACACACACACAGCGAGGGTGGGACACACACACACACAGTGAGCGAGAGACACACAGACAGCGAGGGAGTGAAATGTACACACACACAGTGAGGGAGGGAGGGACACACACACACAGTGAGGGAAGGGCGCACACACACACACAGACACAGGGAAGGAGGGACAAGCACACACATGGCAAAGGGGAGGGCATGTGCACAGAAATTGAGAGGGGGCACGCACACACAGCGAAAGGGGACACACACAGACACGGCGAGGTAGGGACACACACAGCAAGGGGTCATGCACTCACAGCAAGGGGAGATGCGCACACACAGTGAGTGGGATATACACAAAAAGCAAGGGAGGGACACACACACACAGCGAGGGAGTGACGCGCACGAACAGCAAGAGGGTCACACACACAAGCTGAAACTTTATTGCTGGAACAGCACAGCAGGTCAGGCAGCATCTAGGGAACAGAAGATTCGACGTTTCGGGCACATGCCCTTCTTTATGTGCCCGAAACGTCGAATCTTCTGTTCCCTAGATGCTGCCTGACCTGCTGTGCTGTTCCAGCAATAAAGTTTCAGCTTTGATCTCCAGCGTCTTATAGACCTCACTTTCTCCTGGTCACACACACAAAGCAAGGGATGGACACGCACACTTACACACAGTTAAGGGGCTACATGCAGACACACAGCGAGGGAGGGACACACACACACACACACACACAGCGTGAGAGGGACACACAGACCCACAGTGAGGGAGTAACACACACACACACACACACACACACACACACACACACACACACACACACACACACACACACACACACACAGAGCGAGGGAGGGACACTCACATACACAGCAAGAGGGACATACATACTCACAGCAAGAGGGACACACACACAGCGAGGGAGGGACATGCGCATGCGCAAGCACACAAACACAGGCACACATCAGAGAGGGACACACAAATACACGGCAAGGGAGGGACACTCACACACAGAGAGCGAGGGTGGGACCACACACACACACAGAGAGCGAGGGAGAGACACATGCACACACAGCGAGGGAGGGCCACGCACACACACGCACAGCGAGAGACACGCACACATACACACAGTTAAGGGGATACACGCAGACACACAGCTAAGGAGGGATACACAGACACACATTGAGGGAGTGACACTCACATACACATCAAGATGGACACATACTCACAGCAAGAGGGGGACACGCGCACACACACAGAGCAAGGGAGAGAAGGACATGCACACACAGCATGGGAGGGACACGCACACACAGCAAGGGGGGACATGCACTCACACACGCACAGCAAAAGGGACACACACACACACACACAGTGAGGGAGAGGCACATACACACACAGAGCAAGGGAGGGACATACACATACACACAGAGCGAGGGAGGGACACACAGACACAGCGATGGAAGGACACACACACACAGCGAGGGAGGGACACGTAGTGAAGGAGGGGGACACACAAACACATACTGTGACGGTGGGACCCGTACGCACACACACCGAGGAAGGGACACACACACACACACACACACACACACAGAGCGAGCGAGGGACACACACACACAACGAGGAAGGGACACGCGTGCTTACACGCACACACAGCGAGCGAGGGACATACAGCGAGCAAGAGGCTTGCTGAGACACGCAGCGAGGGAGGGACACGCACAAACACAGTGAGGGAGGGACACGCACAAACACAGCGAGGGAGGGACACGCACACAGCGAAGGAGGAACACACACACTCACAGCGAGGGAGGGACATGCACAAACACGAGGGAGGGACATGCGCACACATACACTCACACAGCAAGGGCGACACGCACACAGTGAGAGAGGGACACGCACACACACACAGCGAAGGCGGGAGGGACACACAGACAGACAGTGAGTGAGTGATACGCATACACACACATACAGAACGAGGAGACAACACCATCAGACACTGCAAGAGGGCCACACATACACACAGCAAGAGGGGCGCACACACACACACACACACACACAGCGAGGGTGTGACACGCAGACACAGCGAGGGTGGGACATGTGCTCAGAAAGCGAGAGGACACACACACACACACAAAGTGAGGGAGGGTGACACGCAGACATACACACACACAAACACACACACACACAGTGAGGGAGGGACATGCTCACACACAGCCAAGGAAGGGGACACACACACACACACACACAAACACAGAACAATGGAGGGACACGTGCACACACAGTGATGTGTCTCCTCGGACGTGTAATCTTACAGCTCTCACTCCAGTCTGCTCCCTCACAGGGTCACCGTCTCTGTGACTCCCAGGTACAACTAGGCCTCGATCCTCAGTGCTGATTTATATTCTCCCAGGTGTGAGTCAGCCTCAAGCTCCTGCTCCAAGTTGCTCCCTCACACGGTCACTCCCTCTGTGACTCGGTGCTGATTTCGAGCCTCCTGCTCTGCTTTTTATCCAAATCCAAGTCCCAGTCGGCCTTGACCCTCACTGCTGATTAATATTCTCCCGCTCTGGTGCTGCTCTCTCTCAGGGTCTCTCCCCTTGTGACTCCCAGGTAATGGTAGGCCTCAAGCCTCAGCTAAGATTTATAACATCCCATTCTGCACTGCTCTCTTACAGGATCGCCGCTGTGCCTGAGGACAGTGGGAAAGAGGAGGATTAGACAGAGCAGAGGGTGCCACAGTGATTGAGGGAGCTGTAGGGGGTGAAACAGGTTGTCTGGGGAGCTCGGCAGACCTGCAGTAACTAAAGAACGTTAGTGGAAGATGCAGCGAGAGTTGCAGACACTGAAGAAGGCAAAGGATATAGAGAGATGGTGGCTTGTTGTTCATGACGGAGCTTTGTAGAGTCTAAAGTCTTCAACGTTTGGGAGAAGATTTGTAGCACGGGTGCTCGTTGTTGTGGTTCTGTTCGCCAAGTTGGGAATTTGTGTTGCAGACGTTTCGTCCCATGTCTAGGTGACATCCTCAGGGAGCCTCCTGTGAAGCGCTTCTGTGATGTTTCCTCTGGCAACTATAGTGATTTTCCTTTTGCCGTTTCCGGTTTTCAGTTCCAGCTGTCCGCTGCAGTGGCCGGTATGTTGGGTCCAGGTCGATGTGCTTATTGATTGGAACTGTGGATGAGTGCCATGCCTCGAGGAATTCCCTGGCTGTTCTCGGTTTGGCTTGTCCTATAATAGTAGTGTTGTCCCAGTCGAACTCACGTTGCTTGTCATCTGCGTGCGTGGCTACTAAGGATAACTGGTCGAGTCGTTTCGTGGCTAGTTGGTGTTCATGGATGTGGATCGTTAGCTGTCTTCCTGTTTGTCCTATGTAGTGTTTTGTGCAGTCCTTGCATGGGATTTTGTACACTATGTTGGTTTTGCTCATGCTGGGTGTCAGGTCCTTCGTCCTGGTGAGTTGTTGTCTGAGAGTGGCTGTTGGTTTGTGTGCTGTTATGAGTCCTAGCGGTCGCAGTAGTCTGGCTGTCTGTTCCGAAATGTTCTTGATGTATGGTAGTATGGCTAGTCCTTTGGGTCATGACATGTCTCCATTCCGTTTTCTTTCCCGGAGGCATCTGTGGATGAAATTGCATGGAGTTTGACCCCACCCCGCAGCTCACCAATAGGATAAACAACACAGTGAGAAACCTACAAAAAAAAACGTACAGATAACCAGGTTTGACCAACAGAGAATGAAAACTGTTTTCAACAACACCCTCAGATTCTATGGCCTACCTAAAGTGCACAAACCAGACATCCCACTCAGACCCATAGTATCACTACCAGGGACACCATCACACAAACTGGCTAAAGAACTACAGCAAAAACTGAAACAACTGATCAGCGGATCTGTACAATCAACACAGGAATTCTTGAACATTATCAGAAATATACACATAGACAAGGAAGAAATTATGGTCTCATTCGATGTAATGGCACTGTTCACCTCTATCGACAAAACCCTAGCCAGAGAAACAATAGCCAACCTGCTGGACAAACAGGACAGACAACAGGACGTTGAACCTATCAACAAAGACTGCATACTCAAACTACTGGACCTGTGCCTCACAACACACTTCACATTCAACAACCAAATATATGAACAAATCACCGGCACACCCATGGGCTCACCCATCTCTGGACTCATAGCAGAGGCGGTAATGCAAAGGTTAGAACAAACAGTCTTACCACAAATTCAACCCAAACTCTGGGTCAGATATGTGGATGACACCTTTGTAATCATTAAAAACACAGAAATAGAGAACACACACCGGATCATCAACGCCACACTCACAGGAATCCGATTCACTAGAGAGGAAGAAAAGGACACCCAACTCCCATTCCTAGACGTGAGGGTACAGAGAACACCAAACGGAGAATTCACCATAAAGGTATACAGGAAAGCCACACACACAGACCAAGTCCTGAACTACAAAAGCAACCACCCAACACACACAAAAGAAGTTGCATAAAGACACTATTCAAAAGGGCCACAACACACTGCAGTACACCAGAACTGCAAAAAGAGGAACAACAACACCTATACAATGTATTCGCCAAAAATGGATACCCCCGCAATTTCATTAGGGATTGTCTGTATGGATCTGCTAGACGACTGTCCTCTGATATTGATTAGGGCCGTGCAGATGATGTGGTTTATATGGAGTTCATTAATGTCTTTGACAAGGTCCCACACGGAAGGCTGGTCCAAAAGGGAAGATCCCATGGGATCCAAGGGAAGTTGGTAAATTGGCTCCACAATTGGTGGAGGGTTGGTTTTGTGATTGAAAGCCATTGTCCAGCGGATGTACCACAGGGATCTGTGCAGGAACCATTGCTGTTCATTATGGACATTAGTCACTCGGATGTGAAAGCAGAAGGAATCATTAGTAGGTTTGCAGATAACATGAAAGGTGAGGGTGTTGTCCACAGTGAGGGGGATGGACTCAGGCTACAGTCTGATATCGATCAGATGATAAACTGAGCAGAGCAATGTCAGATGGAGTTTACTTCTGATCACTGTGAGGTAATGCACTGTGGCAAGTCTAATAAACGAATGATATACATCATGAATGGTCGGTCCTCCTGGAGTACTGAGGAACACAGGGACCTTGGTGGGCAAGTCCCTGGATGTCTGAAGATGTCAGCACAGATAGACAGGGTGGGGAATACATCTGAACTGGGAGCAGGAGGGGCCCCACACCCTGGTGGGGAACATTGCTGGAGCTGCTCGAGAGGATTTAAACCCGTCTGGCAGGGCTGTGTGACCCCAAAAAGTCGTAAGGCCAGAAAGAAAGTTGAGGCTGGGGTACAGATGTTCAAGAGAGCAATATAAGTAGACAAGGCAGGCAAGAACATAGCAGACAATTAGGGAAAACTGGTGGATTAAACTGCAGTTATTTCAATGCAAAGGGCCAGACAGATAAGGCAGATGAACCCAGAGCATGGATGGGAACATGGGATTGGGATACCAGAGGTATTACAGAAACACAGCTGAGGGAACAACAGGACAAGCAGCTCAATGTTCCGGAGACAGATGCTACAGGAAGGATAGAACAGGAGGCAAAACAGGAGGAGAGCTGGTGGTTTTGATTGGGGGAAACATCCCAGCAGTACCTCGAGGGAGTATTCATGCAGGATCGCCCAGTTAAGCAATATTAGTGGAACTGAGAAATAAAAATTGGTCATTAGTTTTCTACAGTCGTACTACAGCAATAGGCAATGGGAGATGAAGGAGCAAATATGTCAGGAGATTTCAGATGTCTCTTAGAGTAATAGGGTTGTAATGATAGGGGATCTTAACCGTTCCAAACCTGGACTGGGATTGCTACTAAGATAAGCATTTGGATGGAAGGAATTTGTTAAGTGTGTTCCGAAAACTCCTAGTCATTTTGTAAATGGCCCAACTGGAGAATGGGGCTAAACCTGATCTCCCCTTGGGAAACAAGGTGGGGAACGGGACTGAGGTGTTAGTGGGGGAGCACTTTGGAAAGTTACCACAATTGTATTAGTTTGAAAATAGCGATGGAAAAGGACAGGCCTGGTCCACAAGTTAAAGTTATTCAATGGAGCAAAATAGTATTAGACATGAATTTTTAAAGTAGATCTGGGGAGGCTATTCGCAGGTAAAGGGAAGCCTGGCAAGTAGGAATATTTTAAAACCGAGATAAAAGGAGCGTTCAGCGCCAGCGTGTTCCTGTTAGTGTGCAGCTCAATGCTGACTGAATTAGGAAACACTGGCTGGGTTTCAAGGCTCTGGTCAAGAAAAAAGGGGTCACATGTCAGATATAACTGGCTGACTCAAGGGAATCCCTTCAGGAGCATCGGGGCTGTAGAAATACACTTAGGATGGAAATCAGGATTGCAAAAAGGGGACACGAGATGGCTTTGGCAGAGAAAGTTAAGGAGAATCCAAAGAGGCTCTACAAGTGTATGAAGAGCAAAAGAAGAGCGCGGGACAAAACCGGTATCCTTAATGATCAATGAAGCCAACGATGTGTGAAGCTACAAGATCCAAAACAAATATTTCACTTTGGAACTGACTGTGGATAAAGACTGGGGCGCTCAGGGAACTAAACAGTGTTTGGCCTGACCACTATTGGAATACTGTGTGCAATTCTGGTCTCAATGCCATCGGGAGGATATCGTGGGACATGAAAGGGTTCAGAAGAAATGACCAAGGATGTTGCCAGGGTTGGAGGGTTTGCACTTCAGGGAAAAGCCTGACTAGACTGGGGCTGTTTTCACTTGAACATGGGAGGCTGAGGAATTAACCGATAAAAGGTGTTTAAAATCATGATGGTCATCGACAGGGTCAATAGACAAGGTCATTTCCCCAGGCAAGGGAAACTTTTCAAAGGGATCTCAAGGACAACTGGCTCCCGCAGAGTGGATGGAATAAGCTGCCAGAGCAAATAGTGGAGGCTGATAGAAATACATTTAAAAGGCATGTGGATGGGTGTATGAATAGCAAAGGTTTAGAGGGATATTGGCAAAATTGTGGCAAATGTGACTAGAAACGCCATGCAGGAGTTGGTCCGAAGGGCCTGTTTCCGTGCTGTACATCTCTATGACTCAATGTCTTGAAATGAGTCCACATTATAGAAAAGGAGGTGCTGGAGGTTTTAAAACACAAAGGTAGATAAATCCCCAGGACCTGATCAAATGGATCTCAGGACATTGTGGGAAGCTGGTGAAGAAATTATAGGGCCCCTCGCAGAGATACGTGTACCATAGAGTGCTACGTGTGATAGGCAGGTGGACTGGAGGGTGGCATTGTGGACAGAGAAGAAGGTTTTCTGAGATTACAAAGGGATCCTGATGAAATGTGTGAACGTCTGAAAAACTGTCGATGGAGTTCAATCTGAATAAATGTGAGATAATGCATTTGGTACAACAAACACGGGCAGGACTTATACAATTACTGGCAAAACCTTCGGTAGTGTTGTAGAACAGAGGGAACTCAGGGTTCAGCTACATAATTCTTTGAAGTTTGCAACATGGAGAGACAGGATAGTTTAAAAAAAGGTGCTTGCCTCACTTGCTTTCATTGCTCAGTCCTTTGGATATAGGAGTTGGGAAGTCATATTGAGATTATACAGGGCATTGGTGAGTCCTTTTCTGGAATACTGTGTACAGTTCTGGTCGACCAGTTATAGGAAGGATATTATTAAGCTGAAAAGGGTTGGGAGGAGATTTACTGGGATGTGGCTGGGTACGAAAGGCTTCAGGATAAAGAAAGGCTGAATAGGTTGGTATTTTTCACTGAAACCTGAATGTTGAAAGATGACCTATGAGAAGTTTATAAAATCATGAGGAGGATAGATAGAGTTAATGGGAGTTGTCTTTTCCCATGGACAGGGGAGTTTCAAGACAAGGCACTACATTTTTAAGTTAGAGGAGAGACATATAAAATAAAAGACATGAGAGGCACATTGTTACACAGAGGGTGGGTTGTGTGTGAAATGAACTTCCCAAGGAAGGGGTGAACATGGGGACAATTACAATGTTTAAAAGACATTTGGATTAGTACAGGAATAGGAAAGGTTTGAAGAGACATGATCGAGGAACAGGCAGGTGGGATGAGATCCGTTTTAGAGTATGGTTAGCGTTAACCGAACAGTGTGGTCTGACTCTGACTATGATTATAATTTTGTGTCATCAATTAAGAAAGGTTGCAAGAGAAAGCTAGGGAACTACAGACTGATGAGCGAGACATCAGGGTGGGTCAGTTGTTGGAGGTCATTCTGAGAGGTAGGCCTTACATGCATTTGGAAAGATAAGGCCTGATTACGGACAGCCAGCATGGCTTTGTGCTTGGGAAAACATGTCCCACAAACTTGACTGGAGTTTTCTCAAGATGTGACCAAAAAGATAGATGAAAGCAGAGCAACAGACGTTGTTTCTGGCTTCTGCAAACCCTTCTTCAGGGTGTAGCATGATACATTAGTTAGTAGGGGTAGATCACAAGGGATCAGGGAGAGCTTGCCAACTGGATACAAAATGGAATGACAGTGGGAGACAGAGGGTGGTGGGAGAGGGTTGTTGTTCAGACTGGAGGCCTCTGACCAGCAGTGTGCTGTAAGGATTGGTGCTGGGACCACTGTTGTGCACCACTTACATAAACAATTTGAGTGAAAATATAGGAGTCCCTGTTAATATGTTTATAGATACCAAGATTAGTGGAAGAGTGGGCAGGGAATATAGTTATCGAAGGGGATGTTAATCAACTGGGCCAAGGAATGAAAGATGGAGTTTAATTCAGATGTTGGATTTAGTTAAGACAACCCAGGGAGGACTAACATGGGTAATGGTTGGGCCCTGGACAGTGTTGTAGAAAAGAGAGAGACCAAGGGGTGCAGTTACGTTGTTCCTTGGACTGGCATCACAGGGCGACAGGGTGTTGAAAGCAACAATTGGCACACTTGTCTTCATTGGTCAGAGCATTCAGTACATGAGTTCGAGATATTGGTAACACTGTCGTCAATATTTCTCCTGGGCAGAGGAGGCCACGGGGTGACCTTATAAAGGTTTATGAAACCATGTAGTGTCTAAGTAAGGTGAATTGCCAAGGGTAGGTGAGTCCAAAGCTAGAGGAATAAACGTGAGGTGAGAGAGCAAGGATTTAAAGAGGGAGCTGAGCGGCAACATTATCCACAGAGGATGGTGCATAGACGGAACGGGCCGCCAGAGGAAATGGTAAAAACAAGTACAATTACAACATGGAAAAGACACTCGGACAGGTATGTGGACAGGAGAAGATTTGAAGGGATATGAGCCAAACACAGGCGACTCATTCCATTTAGGAAACCTCGGCCGAAGAGTCATGCCGCACAGAAACAGACCCGATGTCCCCAGTTATTGGAGGAGGAGACTATCGAGACAAGGCATGTTGTAGAGACTGAAGCAAGTTACAGCGATATGGATGGTCATCTGGACTGGAGGTTTCAAATATGTGAAATAATTGGTGAGAGGGGAGGAGATGACAGAGATAGGAACTGTTATAGGAGTTAGAATGATTGATTGAAGACACTGGTCCTCAATACAAGCCATAGATACAATGTTGGAGAGGGAATAGGGAACAGAAAGATCCCAGGCAGCATTACCACCCTCTCGTGGGAGACCTGCTTTCGCCTCAGTTGTTCTGATGCTCCCTAAGAAAGCACAGGCCTGGACTGATAACTGGGAACTCCTGATTCTGTCTCATTACAACAAAACTTGCAGCAGGCGTGGTGATTGAGCCTGGGGTGTGTCTGTACTGTACTCCCCCTCCAGCACTTTCTCTATGTCATGTCTTGTTAGCTGATATTTGGATCCCCCTTATTACCTTCTGCTCTGTGCACTGGAATGATCTTACCTGGCAGCAGGATTTATTGAAGACTCCCGACCTCCCCGACTTTGTCTTTCTGGCTGACCAACCATTGTCCCAACCAGCAGTTGGCAAGTCTATTGAGTCAGGAACTCCATGAGTACCTGTAGAAGACACAGAAACAGGCAGAATGGGATATTAGACTAATGCTTTGAGGGTTACACATATAGAATGGCACTGAGCCCAGAGATCTGGAAAATCCCAGTCTCCATTCCTGACCTGTGCTGCCTCATCTCTCTGGAGTGGAGAATTCTATTGGCTCATGACCTGGAGTAGCTTCAAGAGTGAGAGACGGTGACAGAGGCAGCAATTCGACCCACACAATGAGGGATACCACATGGAGAGGCACTGAGTCACATCACCAGAGTGCCAGGTCAAACAATTGTGCAGGAAGAAAGGGTTTTGATTCATGTTGCACTGGGATATACAAACTGTGAGCAGGCGAAGTGATGGCCTCGTGGCATTATTGTGTGACAATTTATCCAGAAATTCAGCAAGTGTTCTCTGGACACAAATCCAAATCCCAGCATTGCAAATGATTGAATGTGAAGTAAATGCTTCAAAAACGATGTAATTAAAAACCTATAAGTGAGTATTAAACAATTGCTGATGTTAAGAAAAGTCCATCAGGTGCATTCCTGTCTTTAGTGAAGTAATCTAAGGTGGGACTGGGCTATCACAGGTATTACAGAACAGCTGAGGGAGGGACAGGACAGGCAGCTCACTGTCCCAGGGGACAGATGCTGCAGGAAGGACAGAAGGGGAGCTGAGAGAGGAGGAGAGCTGCTGGTTCTGACTGGGTGAACCATCCCAGCAGGACTGAGAGAGGATATTCCTGCGGGACCGCCCAGTGACGCTGTGTCCGTGGGATTAATCAGTAACAATGGGTCTTCCCTTTCCTCTGATTGTTCTACAGACCCCGAGAGCCCCGCCCTCCTGCACCTTGACCTTCTCAAGATGGCGGCCCTGAGCGCTCCCTCTTCCCTCAAACAAATGGCGGCCGTGACCCTGGGCCGCTTCCATGATCAGAGACCGCCGCCTCCTTACCCGGGCCTGGAGGGTCCTTATCGAGTTATTTTTAACCTGTATCCGGGACTTGTGAAGTCTCTCCGCTCCTTTCTCCCAGCGAGGCTCCCACACACCGACCCCGAGTGCCGCTCTCTGAAGCCGATCGCAGCTCCATATGTCTCTCTCTCTCTCTCCTCTGATCAATGTGACACTGCGCATGCTCCATATAGAAACCAAACTGCGCGTGCGTCTGAGATTACCGGTGAGTTTATAGAGAATATTCATATCTGCACAGGATCATGGGTGAAATATTAGTCATTAACAATTGTTCTGTCGAGTTACAGTCATTGAGATGATTACTATGCAAATCGATTATTTGGTCCAACTTAACCATACTAGCCAGGTATGTAAATTACCAATCGTTCTGGGAGTTTGAAAATAAGTTTCTTACTCGAGTTGTGTAAACCGACCTGTGAATTATTCCTGAAGAAGGGCTTATGCCCGAAACGTCGATTCTCCTGTTCCTTGGATGCTGCCTGACCTGCGCTTTTCCAGCAACATATTTTCAGCTCTGATCTGCAGCCCTCACTTTCTCTCTGTGAATTATTCACGCCGACCTGTGAATTATTCTCAGCTCGTCCCCAACACTATTGCAAAATCACCCATGTGTTTATCTAAGGATTGTTTAAATCTCCCTAATGTACGTTATCAGATTTGCATCTCAACTATTTCTTAAAAATCTCACATTGATTCATGGGAGAGGTTTAATGCTCCACTATGTCGTGAGAATGATCATTCTTGCAAAATAGTTTGCTTTCTGACCAATCCTGAAGCGTTCACTCCCCGAGAATGCTTTGGCCCCGGTCCGCACTCACTCTGGTTAGACGACCGGCCGCTGCTCGGTCCTCCTGTTCCGCCCCTTCCTCCCAATTGCGGAGTTGATTCAGGCGCGACTCAGCAGGCTAAGGGACAAGGGAAGTTGGAGTCGATGCCTTGTGATGTGGTGAAAATATCCCGAATCTTGGATCAGAGGCCTGAGTTTATTTCACAGCTTGTTCAGGTGTGTGTAATAACAACTTTATTAAGAAAAAACTAGGGAAGGCAGGAACAGAGTAAAAACAATAGAACATGCACACAATGTGGTGGGGCTCTCAATGCTCTGGTGATTTTAGTCTTTACCATGTGTTTCAGGGCCCCAGGGCATCCCAGTACAGACTGTGCCACTCCTCCTTGTGCACAGCCAGATACCACGATTGTGGGGCAAAGTGATGTGATGGGGTACAGATTCTGGATTAGTGGTGCTGAAAGAGCACAGCAGTTCAGGCCACATCCGAGGAGTAGTAAAATCGACGTTTCGGGCAAAAGCCCTTCATCAAATAAAGGCAGAGAGCCTGAAGCGAGGAGAGATAAGCTAGAGGAGGGTGGGGGTGGGGAGAAAGTAGCATAGAGTACAATAGGTGAGTGGGGGAGGGGATGAAGGTGATAGGTCGGGGGCAGTCGGAGAATGGAGTGGATAGGTGGATAAGAAGATAGGCAGGTAGGACAAGTCACAGGGGACAGTGCTGAGCTGGAAGTTTGGAACTGGGATGAGGTGGGGGAAGGGGAAATGAGGAAACTGTTGAAGTCCACATTGATACCCTGGGGTTGAAGTGTTGCAGGGCGGAAGATGAGGCGTTCTTCCTCCAGGCGTCTGGTGGTGAGGGAGCAGCGGTGAAGGAGGCCCAGGGCCTCCATGTCCTCGGCAGAGTGGGAGTGAGAGTTGAAATGTTGGGACACAGGGCGGTTTGGTTGATTTGGTGTTGGTGTCCCGGAGATGATCCCTAAAGCGCTCTGCTAGGAGGTGTCCAGTCTTCCCAATGTGGAGGAGACCGCATCGGGAGCAACAGATACAGTAAATGATATTAGTGGATGTGCAGGTAAAACTTTGATGGAAGGCTCCTTTAGGGCCTTGGACAGAGGTGAGGGAGGAGGTGTGGGAGCAGGTTTTTCAATTCCTGCGGTGGCAGGGGAAGGTGCTAGGTTGGGAGGGTGGGTTGTGGGGGGCGTGGACCTGACCAGGTAGTCACAGAGTGAACGGTCTTTGCCGAAGGCAGAAAGGGGTGGGGAGGGAAATATATCCCTAGTGGTGGGGTCTGTTTGGAGGTGGCGGAAATGTCGGCGGATGATTTGGTTTATGCGAAGGTTAGTAGGGTGCAAGGTGAGCACCAGGGGCGTTCTGTCCTTGGTACGGTTGGAGGGGTGGGGTCTGAGTGCGGAGGTGCGGGATGTGGACGAGATGTGTTGGAGGGCATCTTTAACCATGTGGGAAGGGAAATTGCGGTCTCTAAAGAAGGAGGCCATCTGGTGTGTTCTATGGTGGAACTGATCCTCCTGGGAGCAGATATGGCGGAAGCGGAGGAATTGGGAATACGGGATGGGATTTTTGCAAGAGGTAGGGTGGGAAGAGGTGTAATCCAGTTAGCTGTGGGAGTCGATGGGTTTGTAAAAAATATCAGTGTCAAGTCGGTCGTCATTAATGGAGATGGAGAGGTCCAGGAAGGGGAGGGTGGTGTCAGAGATGGTCCAGGTAAATTTAAGGTCAGGGTGGAATGTTTTGGTGAAGTTGATGAATTGCTCAACCTCCTCGCGGGAGCACAAGGTGGCACCAATGCAGTCATCAATGTAGCGGAGGAAGAGGTGGAGAGTGGTGCCGGTGTAATTACGGAAGATCGACTGTTCTACGTAACCAACAAAGAGACAGGCATAGCTGGGCCCATACGTGTTCCCATAGCTACCCCTTTGGTCTGCAGGAAGTGGGAGGATTCGAAGGAGAAATTGTTAAGGGTGAGGACCAGTTCAGCCAAACAAATGAGAGTGTCGGTGGAAGGGTACTGTTGGGGGCGTCAGGAGAGGTAAAAACGGAGGGCTTGGAGGCCCTGGTCATGGCGGATGGAGGTGTAGAGGGATTGGATATCCATGGTGAAGATGAGGCATTGGGTGCCGGGGAAACGGATGTATTGGAGGAGGTGGAGGGCGTGGGGGGTGTCTCAAACGTATGTGGGGAGTTCCTGGACTGGGGGGATAGGACAGTGTCGAGGTAGGTAGAGATGAGTTCAGTGGGGCAGGAGCATGCTGAGACAATGGGTCGGCCAGGGTGGTCAGGCTTGTGGATCTTGGGAAGGAGGTAGAACCGGGCAGTGCGGGTTTCCCCGACAATGAGGTTGGAAGCTGTGGGTGGGAGATCTCCTGAGGTGATGAGGTTCTGTATGGTCTGGGAGGTGATGGTTTGGTGATGGGGGGGGGGGGTGGTTCATGGTCGAGGGGGCAGCAGGAAGAGGTGTCCTCGAGTTGGCGTTTGGCTTCAGCGGTGTAGAGGTCAGTGTGCCACACTACCACTGCGCCCCCTTTATCCGCTGGCTTGATGGTGAGGTTGGGATTAGAGCAGAGGGATTAGAGGGCTGCGTGTTGAGAGGATGAGAGGTTGGAGTGGGGGAGGAGGGTAGACAGGTTGAGGCGGTTAATGTCCCGTCGGCAGTTGGAAATGAAGATGTCGAGGGCAGGTAATAGGCCAGCACGGGGTGTCCAGGTGGATGCAGTGTGTTGGAGGTGGGCGAAGGGGTCCTCGGAAGGTGGGCGGGAGTCCTGATTGTGAAAGTAAGCTCGGAGGTGGAGGCGGCGGAAGAAGTGTTCGACGTCAGGGTGTTTATTAAATTCATTGATGCGTGAATGGAGGGGGATGAAGGTGAGGCCTTTGCTGAGAACTGATCGTTCATCCTCAGTGAGGGGAAGGTCTGGAGGGATGGTGAAAACTCGGCAGGGCTGGGAGCTGGGATCTGGTGTGTGTGTGGAGCTGGGAGTGGGGGCGGAGCCTGTAACTGGAGTGGGGGAATGGAGGTGGAGTCATGAGCAGGGTTCCACACCCATTCCTCCCACGCTGACGTCATCATCCTAGGAAAAATACTTCCATTGTCTACCTTTCTAATCCTCTGATCATCTTGTATGTCTCTATCAAATCCCCTCTAGCCTTATTCTTGCCAATGAGAAGAGTTTCAAATCTCTCAGCTTTTCCTCACAAGACCTTCTCTCCAGACCAGGCAATGTTCTGGTAAATCTCCTCTGCACCTTTTCCAATGTTTCCAGATCCTTCCGGAAATATGGGCAGCAGAACTGAACACAATATTCCAAGTGTGGCTGCACCAGCGTTTTGTATAGTTGCCGGATGGTATTTCAACTTCGGAACTCAATCCCTCCACGAATGAAACCTAACAAACCGTTTGCCTTCTTAACAGCACTATCAACCTGGTTGGCAACTTTCAGGGATCTATGTACATGGACCCTCTGCACACCACACTGCCAATAATTTTTCCATTGATCCAGTATTCAGCCTTCCTGTTATTCTTCTAAAAAATGTTTTGGTCAAAAATTGGGCCCTTGAAGACAGAAACAGGGGAATATATTACTAGGAACAAAGAAATGGCAGAGGAATTAAATGGGTACGTCAGATCTGTGTTCACTTGGGAAGACGCAAGCAATCTCCCTGAGGTAACAGTGGCTGAAGGACCTGAACTTAAGGGAATTTATATTTGCCAGGATTTGGTGTTGGAGAGACTGTTAGGTCTGAAGGTTGATAAGTCACCGGGGCCTGATTGTCTGCATCCCAGGGTACTGAAGGAGGTGGCTCAGGAAATCGTGGATGCGTTGGTGATTATTTTCCAGAGTTCAATAGATTCGGGGTCGGTTCCTGAGGATTGGAGGGTGGCTAATGTTATACCACTTTTTAAGAAAGGTGGGCGAGAGAAAGCAGGTAATTATAGACCAGTTAGTCTGACCTCAGTGGTGGGAAAGATGCTGGAGTCTATTATAAAAGATGAAATTACTGCACATCTGGATAGTAGTAACAGGATAGGACAGAGTCAGCATGGATTTATGAAGGGGAAATCATGCTTGACTAATCTTCTTGAATTTTTTGAGGATGTAACTATGAAGTTGGACGAGGGAAATCCAGTAGATGTAGTGTACCTGGACTTTCAGAAAGCTTTTGATAAAGTCCCACACAGGAGGTTAGTGAGTAAAATTAGGGTGCATGGTATTGGGGGCAAAGTACTAGATTGGATTGAAAATTGGTTGGCTAATAGGAAACAAAGGGTAGTGATAAACGGCTCCATTTCGGAATGGCAGGCAGTGACCAGTGGGGTACCGCAGGGATCCGTGCTGGGACCACAGCTTTTTACAATATATGTTAATGATCTAGAAGATGGGATCAGCAATAACATTAGCATATTTGCTGATGATACAAAGCTGGGTGGCAGGGTGAAAAGTGATGAGGATGTTAGGAGATTATAGGGTGACCTGGACAAGTTAGGTGAGTGGGCAGATGCATGGTAGATGCAGTTTAATGTGGATAAATGTATGGTTATCCACTTTGGTAGCAAGAACAGGAAGGCAGACTACTACCTCAATGGAATCAATTTATCTAAAGGGGCAGGACAGAGAGATATGGGTGTTCTTGTACACCAGTCAATGAAGGCAAGCATGCAGGTACAGCAGGTAGTGAAGAAGGCTAATAGCATGCTGGCCTTCATAACAAGAGGAATTTAGTATAGAAGCAAAGAGGTGCTTCTGCAGCTGTACAGGGCCCTGGTGAGACCACACCTGGAGTACTGTGTGCAGTTCTGGTCTCCAAATTTGAGGAAATACATTCTGGCTATTGAGGGAGTGCAGCGTAGGTTCACGCGGTCAATTCCTGGAATGGCAGGATTACCTTACACTGAAAGACTGAAGCGACTGGGCTTGTATACCCTTGAGTTTCGAAGATTGAGAGGGGATCTGATTGAGACGTATAAGATTATGAAAGGATTGGACACTCTGGCAGTAGGAAACATATTTCCACTGATGGGTGAGTGCCGAACCAAAGGACACAGCTTAAAAATATGGCGTAGACCATTTAGGACAGAGCTCAGGAGAAACTTCTTCACCCAGAGAGTGGTGGCTGTGTGGAATGTTCTGCCCCAGAGGGCAGTGGAGGCCCACTCTCTGGATTCATTTAAGAAGGAGTTGGATAGAGCTCTCAAAGATAGTGGAATCAAGAGTTATGGAGATAAGGCAGGATACTGATTAGGAATGATCAGCCATGATTATATTGAATGGCGGTGCAGGCTCGAAGGGCTGAATGGCCTACTCCTGCACGTATTGTCTATTGTCTATTCTCAAAGTGCATCACCTCACATTTAGTTGCATTGAACTCTATTTGCCACCTCTCAGCCCAGTTCTGCAGTTTATCCAAATCCCCTTGCAACATTCTTCTACACTGACTTTAATGTCGTCTGCAAATTTCCTAATCCATTCACCTATACCTGCAGTGGTCCCAAAACAGATCCTGGTGGCACGTGACTAGTAACTGGACTCCAGGCTGAATATTTTCCATCAACCACCACTCGCTGCCTTCTTTCAGAAAGCAAGTTTCTAATCCAAACTGCTAAATCACCCTCAATTCTATGCCTCTGCATTTTCTCTAACAGCCTACCATGTGGAACCTTGTGAAAAGGCTTTACTTTTGTCCATGTGTACCACGTCAAATGCCCTACCCTCATCTACAAACTTGGTGACTTCAAAAAACTCAATGAGGTTTGTGAGACATGACCTTCCCTTGACAAAACCAAGTTGACTATCTGAAATCAAATTGATGTTTGCCAGATGATTATAAATCTTATCTCTTATAATCCTTTCCTAAACCTTTCCTACAACAGAAGTAAGGCTCACTGGTCTATAATTACCTGGGTCATATCTAATGCCCTTCTTGAACAAGGGCACAACATTTGCAATCTTCCAGTGCTCTGGTCCCAAATCTGCAGACAATGACAACTCAAATATCCAAGCCAAAGGCTATGCTACCTTCTCCCTTGCTTCCCAGAGAATCCTCGGATAAATCCCATCCAGCCCAGGGGACTTGTCTATTTTCACTCCTTCCAGCATTGATAGCACCTGTTCGTAACTAACCTTGATCATTTCTAGTCTAATATCTCATACCTCATTCTCCTCCTCTACAATATTCTCCTTTTCCTGATTGAAAACCGATGAGAAATGTTCATTTAGTATCTCTCCGATCTCCACAGGGTCAACACTCATCTTCCCATTCTGTCTGTGATTGGCCCTATTCCTACCCTAATCATCTTTTTATTCCTCACATACCCATAGAAAGCTTTAGGGTTCTCCTGTATTCTATTTGTTAAAGACTGCTCGTGTCCTCTCTTTGCTCTTTTTAACTCTCTCTTTAAATCCTTCTTAGCTGATCTTTAATTCTCCATATCCTCATCTGAACCATCTTGCCTTATCAACACCTAAGCCACCTTCTTCTTCGTAACAAGAGATGCAGTTTCCGCAGTAAACCAAGGTTCCCTTACCTTATCATTTCCTCCTGTCTGACAGGGACATACTTATCAAGGACACGCAATATCTGTTCCTTAAACCAGCTCCACACTTCCATTGTCTGCATCCCCTGCATTTTGCTACCCCATTCTGTGCATCTAATTCTTTCCTAATAGCATTATAATTGCCCTTGCCCCATCAATAACTCTTGACCTGTGGCATGTACTTATTCCTTTCCATCGCTAAACTAAACTTAACTGAATTATGGTCACTCTCTCCAAAGTGCTCACCTACAACTAAATCAAACACCTAGTCTGGTTCATTACCAAGGACCAGATCCAATGTGGCCTCCCCTCTTGTCGGCCCTTCAACATATTGTGTCAGGAAACCCTCCTGTACACATTGGATAAAAACCGATTCATCCAACGTATCAGAGTTATAGCATTTCCAGTCAATTTCAGGGACGTTAAAGTCCCCCATAATGACCACTCTGTTACTTTCACTCCTATCCAGAATAATTTTGCTAATCCTCTCTTCCACCTCCCTGGAACTCTGCGGAGACCTATAAAAAAAACTCCAAGCAGTGTGACCTCTCCTCTTCTGTTTCTAACCTCAGCCCACACTACCTCAGGAGACTTTGTCCTCATCAAAAGTTCTCTCAGCCACCATTATACTCTCCTCGACTAACATGACATGCATGGACCCATTGCAGAGCTTCAAACTCCATGAGGTAGCCATACTCTCTGACAGACAGACTCAGTCTGGAACTTCCTCTGTCCTTAAGACCTTATTCACTGCCTGCGCTCCTCCATTTTCCCTTTGCACGTTCCCTTTCCATCCCCCTCCACCTGCATCACTCCACGAATGGTGCTGTCAAGGGAAGAAGTCTGTGGAATATCCTCCCTAACCTTCTCTATCTTCCTTTAAGATGTATTTTAAAATCATTCTCTTTAATCAATTCTCTTTGATCATTCATGAAGCACCTTAGGAGATTTGCCATTGTGAAAGGTTCCATACAATGCAAGTAGTTGTTGTTATTGCTGTACATTAGGAGAAACAGGAATGATGCTTTCAAAATTCTAACAAGAAAGTCACTGACAGGTGTAGTGTGCAGGCCACCAAATAATAACATCACATTGGGATGGGCAATAAACAAAGAAATAACTATTGCCTGTAAAAATGGTACAGCTATTATCATGGGTGATTTTAATCTACATGTCGATTGGTTGAACCAGCTCAGTCAGGGTAGCCTTGAGTTTATTAAAGTGCATCCATGATAGTTTTCTTGAACAGTATGAAATGGAACTGACAAGGGAGCAATCTATCCGGCATCTGGCCCTGTGCAATGAGACAGGAATAATTAATGATCTCAGAGTTAGGGATCCTCTTGAAAGAAGTGATCACTGTATGGTTGAATTTAGAATACATATGGAGAGTGTGAAGATAAAATCCAATACCTGGGTCCTGTGCTTCAACACAGGGAACTACAATAGAATGTGGGAGAACTTGGATAAAGTAGACTGGAAACAAAGATTTTATGGTGGGACAGTTGATGAGCAGTGGAAGATTTTCAAAGACTTTTTGCAAAGTGCTCAGCAATGGTATATTCCAGTGAAAAGGAAGGACTGTAAGAAAAGGCAAACTCTGTGATGGGTATCTAAGGAAAGCGATCAAATTGAAAGAGAAGGCATGCAAAGTGCCCAAAACCAGCCTGAAACTAGAACTGGGAAAACTTTAAAGGTCAACAGAAAGCCACAGAAGAGCTATAAAGAAAAGTAAGATAGAACATGAGAAAAATAAATGAGCACAGACTATAAAGACAGATGGCAAATTTTATATTGAATGAGAAAAGAGTGGCTAAAGTAAATGTTGGTCCTTTGGAAAATGAGAAGGAACATTTCCTTATGGGATCTCAGTGGAGGAAACTAATATCTTGCCAATAATTAATGAAGAGACAAAGATAGGTGAGGATTTGGAAACTATCATGATTACGGAACAGCTAGTGTTGGACTGTTGGAGGTAATTGAGCTAATGACAGAAAGGTCTTCTGACCATGAGGGAATGCATCCCAGGGTACTAAAGGAGATGCCAGGAGAAATAGCAAATGCACTGGCAGTAATTTCCCAAAATTCACTGGATTCTGTGGTAGTCCCAGCAGATTGGAAAGCAGCAAAAGTGATGCCACGTTTTTAAAAAGGAGGTGGACAAAAGGTGGGGAATTATACACCAGTTAGCTTATTCTCTGTTGTGGGAAAGATGCTTGGTACTATTATCAAGGAAGGAATAGCAGGGAATCTTAATAAAAATTGTCCCATTGGACAGACAGAGCATGGGTTCATGTAGGGCAGGTCATACTTCACAAATCGTTTGGAATTCTATGAAGACATTTCGAGCAAGGTGGACAACGGGGACCCAGTGGATGCGGTGTACCGGGATTTCCAAAAGGCCTTCAACAAGGTGCTGTGCAAGAGGCTGTTGCATAATATAAAGGTGCATGGCATTAGGAGTAGAGTATTAGCATGGATAGAAGATTGGTGGACTAACAGGAAGCAAAGTGTGGGGATAAATGAGTACTATTCTGGCTGGCAATCAGTGACTAATAGTGTGCCTCAGGGATCAGTGTTGGGACTGTGATTATTTAGAATTGATACAGATGATTTGGAGTTGGCGACCACACGTAGGGTGTCAAAGTTTGCATATGAGACTAAGATGAGTAGCAGGACAAAGTGTGCGGAGGACTGTGAAACTTTGCAGAGGAACATAAATACATTGAGTGAGTGGGCAATGGTCTGGCATTTGGAATAGAATGTTCATAAATGTAAAGTCATACTGTTTGGTTGGAGTAACATTAAAAAAGAGATTATTACTTGAGTTTTTAAAAGTTGCATCATTTGCTATGCAGGGGCACCTGAGTAACCTTCTGCATGAAGGTTGGTCACCAGGTACAACAATCAATTCAGAAAGCAAATGGAATTTTGGCCTTCATTGCTGAAGGGGTTGTGTTTAAAAGCAGAGGTTATGTTCCAGCTGTATTGGGTGCTGGTGAGGCCACACCTGGAGTACTGCATGCAGTTTCTGTCTCCTCACTTGCTCAAGGATGTACCGGCACTCGAGGGGGTGCAGAGGAGGTTAACTAGGTTGATTCCGGAGTTGAGGGGGTTGGTTTAACAGAGACTGAGTAGATTGGGATTATATTCATTGGAAATCAGAAGAATGGGAAATATATAAAATAATGAATGGGATGGATAAAACAGAAGGAGAGAGAATGTTTCCACTGGCAGGTGAAGCCAGTACAAGGGGGCATCACCTCAAGATTAGAGGCAGCAAATTTAGGACTGAATTGAGAAGGAACTTCTTGACCTCTATGGAATTTATTGCCCAGGGAAGTAGTTGATGCTAGTTCAGTAAACGTTTTTAAAGCTAAGGTAACTTTTTTTTAAAGAAATAACTAATTAATTAAGGGATATGGTGAGAACGTTGGTAAATAGTTCTGCGTCCACGAAATGATCAGCCATGATCTTAATGAATGGCAGAGCAGGCTCAAAGGGCAGGACGGCCTTCTCCTGTTCCTAGTTCTTTTGTTGTTATATTTTGCATTCCTCCCGCACTCTTGACTTTCAGGTGCTGGTGTTGGATTAGGATGGACAAAATTAAAATTCACAGAACACCAGGTTATAGTCCAATAGGTTTATTTGGAAGCACTCGCTTTGCAGCTTCTTCATCAGATGGTTGTGTGATTTTAACTTTGTGCCTCACTCTTGTAACTGATAAACAGCAACAAAAGCCATGAAGCAGTGCACATGCTCCAGGCAACAATGGGCCCCTGGTGGTTGATGTCAGCGGAAGACCAATGGAAAGGCAGGAGCACAGCTGGAGGACCTGGGGGGGCATTTGGTCCTCTGACCAATCAGAGTAAATGAGGGACGGGACTAGATTATACCACGTGATCATCCTCACGGTGGTTGCGGATGTGCGGGACCTGTGGATGGAGAGCTGTTGGTAAGGAAATAAATAAACAACAGGAAGTTGGACGGAAATGGTGTTGGCATGGGCTGAGAGGTTGTACAAACATTTGGTGCACATCAGAAAATACAAATTTGAAACTTACAGTCCCGTTTTTGCAGTAAACTGGAAAATAACCTCATCGTGTGATCGCCGCCATCTTTATTCGGGGCAAAGATTCACTCCTGATTCATTCCTGAAGAAGGGCTTATGCCCGAAACGTCGATTCTCCTGTTCCTTGGATGCTGACTGACCTGCTGTGCTTTACCAGCAACACATTTTCAGCTCTGATCTCCAGCATCTGCAGTCCTCACTTTCTCCTCAAAGATTCACTGGACACATGCGCGGCCGCCAGCTTTGTCGGGGACAAAGTTCAGAGGTGTGTATGTGCAGCCTTCCCTGGTAGCGAGTCATCGGGCAGGATTTACCCAGAGCACATTCAAACCCAGAGAAATGGATGTTTTTTTTTCTGGATTTGTGTCTTCATCCATTTAAATGATTTGGATGTGAATAGAGCCGGTACGGTTCGTAAGTTTGCAGATGACACCAAAATTGGAGGTGTTGTGGACAGTGATAAAGGTTGTCTCAGAATACAATGGGATATTGATCAGATGGGCCAATGGGCTGCAGAGTGGCAGATAGGGTTTAATTTAGATAAATGTGAGGTGCTGCATTTTAGAAAAGCAAATCAGAGCAGGACTCACACTGAATTGTAAGGTCTTGGAGAGTCTTGCTGAACAAAGAGACCTTGGAGTGCAGGTTCACAGTTCCTTGAAAGTAGAGTCACAGGTCGATAGGATAGTGAAGAAGTTGTTTAATATGCTTCCCTTTATTGAACAGAGCATTGAGTCGAGGAGCTGGACAAGACAATGGTTGGGCCACTTTTGGAATAGTGTTTCCAATTCTGGTCTCCCTCCTATCAGAAGGAGGCACTGAAACATGGAAGCTTTGAGAATAGATTTTCAAGGATGTTGCCAGAGTTGGAGGATTTGAGTTGCAGGGAGAGGCATAACAAGGTGGGGCCATTTTCCCTGGAGTGTCATAGGCTGAAGTGTGATGTTATAGAGGCTTATAAAACCTTGACTGGCATGGATAGCGTAAATAGACAAGGTGTTTACCTTGGGTTGGAGGAGCCCAGAACTAGAGGATATAGGTTTAAGGTGAGAAGGGAAAATTAAAAAGGGGCCGAAAGGGGAACTAAAATAGTAATATTTAAAATGCATTTAAATAGGAAGGGTTCAGCACGATGTCAGACAAGTGCTGGCAAATGGGACTAGATCAGATTCGAATATCTGGTTGGCATAGACGGTTGGACTGAAGACTCAGATTCGGTGCTTGTCATCTGACTGTGGGATCATAAAAGTGAACACTGCTCTGATTCAACTCTGGTCTCCTTGATGTCCATTTGTTCATTATCTAGCTTCCGCAGTCTCTTGTGTGTATTTTTGCTCTGTTTAGTATTTTACTATTACATACACAGACCCTTTTGTAAATAATTTGTCCACTGATGCCCGGCTCGTGACCATTTGCTGCTCATTATCAGTTTTTTTTCCACAATATCTTTGACAGTCATGAATTCATTTTTCCAATAAACGAGTAGATTTCCCTTCTATTTCTGACAGTCAAATTCTGCACCATTTTCATTCCCTATAATTCATATTGCAATCCCTGAAACATCATGTGTATTTCTCCTCCACAGCTACCAGTGATCATTGCCAAAGCCGTGTTGCCTGTGGAGAGGGTGATGTTTGACTTCCTTGTACAGCTGCAGTTTGAATGGTGAGGGCGCTTCCACAACGTGGTTGGGTAAGAGACGTTACAGATTATTCACTCAGTGATAGTGAAATGTAGAAGATATTGGTACAAATCAACATGTTTTTAATTTCACAATAATATTGAGAACTTTTGATATAAGGGCACAGCTGGAGAATATTATGCCCGGTGACCAAAACCATTGCCAAATAAGCAATTTTTCAGGAATGCCTTAAAGGAAGAAAGCAGATCTTAGAGGGTGGGAATTCCAGACCGTGTTGCCTTGGAATCTATAGAAACAGTCACACAGCTGAACTCAAAAATAAACACATCATTGGGAGTCTAAACTAAAATGAGTTATTGAGATGTGAAAGGGTGTGTGGTGCAGGAAGATAGGAATGATTACAGCCAGGAATTAAGTCAAGTGTGTGAAAGTAAATTGTTGTTGCTTATAAATGGGAGCCTTTTGATGGATCAGCAAGTTCCATCAAATCCACTCTCTGGATTCATTTACGAAGGAGTTGGATAGAGCTCTCAAAGATAGTGGAATCAAGGGTTATGGAGATAAGGCAGGAACAGGATACTGATTAGGAATGATCAGCCATGATTATATTGAATGGCGGTGCAGGCTCGAAGGGCTGAATGGCCTACTCCTGCACCTATTGTCTATTGTCTATTATTCTGGTACAAGTGAGCACTTGGGTGGTAGATTATAGGGAGGGTGATTGTGGGATGCTGGCCAGGAGTGGGTTTAGATAATGAAATCTAGAGTTAATAAAATGAATGAATGAGAGTTTCAGTAAATGAGCTGAGACTGTGGTGAGGTCAGGTGAGATCACTGAAGTCGAAATAGTGGTCTTGGAGTGGGACTGGGCTGTCACCCTCAGCTCTGGGATTCAGCTGTTTGTCAGTTTGTGAATCAAGTCTGTAACAAGCTCAGGAGCTGATTGGCCCTGGAAGAACCCAAACTGGGTGTCACTGAGCAGGTTATTGTGAGCATGTGCTTGACAGCACTGTTGATGACAACTTCTATCACTTCACTGCTGAGCGAGTGTGGTCTGATGGAGGGAAATTGGCTGGGTTGGATTTGCCCTGCGTTTTTGTGTTGAACAACACTGGGAAACATTTCCCAATGTCGGTAGATGCCAGTGCTGGAGCAGTACTTGTCTTGGTGGGCAGTAAGTTCTGGAGCACAGCCATCAGTACTATTGCCAACCAATTCGATTCACATCTGTGATGTCATAGACAAATAGAGAAGGCTCATCCACTTGGCACTGCTGAAGATTGCTGCAAATGCTGTTGTCTTATCTGTTTAATGAATGTGTGAGGCCCCTCCATCAGTAAGGGTGGGGATATCTGTGATGCTTCCTGCAGTGAGTTGTTTAATTGCCCATCACCATTCCTGACTAGGTGTGGCATAACTCAGATCTGATCCATTGGTTGTTGGATCACATAGTTGTATTTGGTGTTGCTTGCACCGTAGCTTCACCAGGTTGGCACCATATTTTTAGGTATGCCTGGTATTGCTCCTGGCATGCCCTGCGGAACTCTCCATTGAGCCAGGATTGATCCCCTGGCTTGATGTTAATGGTTGAGTGAGGGGATATCACAGGCCATGAGATTTCAGATTGAGCTGGAGTACAGTTCTGCTGCTGTTGTTGGCCCACAGTGAGACGGAAGTTGCTGGGCCAAGAGGGCTGATTGTGTGTTGTATTTCCAGTGCATTGGTAGATGTAATGTGGTTCATTCAGTTTCATTCCTTTGTTGAGACTGTACAGTGATTAATACAATGAGTGATTTGGTGGGCCACTGTCAGGAATGCAACTTTTAAAAAAAGGCTTTGTGATTTACACATGAAAGAAGTGAAACTATCATGGTATTCGAACAGATGAAAGACTCAACAGACAATCAAAGTATTTTTCAATGGATAATTTCAGTTACATCACACTAAATTTTTGCTATAAATTCCGTGCCTTAGAATTGTGCCCTCCACAATCACCTGATGAAGGAGCGGAGCTCCAAAAGCTAGTGTGCTTCCAATTAAACCTGTAGGACTATAACCTGGTGTTGTGTGATTCTTAACTGAGAATATTACAGCACTACTAACAGGGCTGCATGTAAACAGGCTCAGTCCAGTTAATCAATACATTCGGAAGGATTTCCTCCAAGTTTGATGACACAATATTAGTCAAAACCATCAACTTCAACCTGCAATGTTGTTATTAACAAAAACTTCAGACTGACACAAAACTCCCCTCCCCACTGCAATGTGGTAACCGGACCCGGCCCAGGAATTGGAACTGGGACATTTGTGGACTGTGATCTCCAAGGAAGAGAGCAAACACAATTCTGACAGATTAGTCCTCAAAGATGAGTAGCAAGTTTGAGACAAGGCAGGTGGTATGCCGCCTTGCACTTAGCTGAATTGCATTTCTTATTTACAATTGTGTTTTGCAAAGTATAAAGAACTGTGTTTTCCATGGTTGGGGAGTTTTATCCTCGTTGATCACAGTTGCTGCCTCTTGCTCCCCAAGTCAAATCATAGCATCGATAACAAAACAATAAACTGCAGGTGCTGGAGATCTGAACCCCAGAAACAAAGTGCTGGAGAAACTCAGCATTTCTGAGGGCATCGGTGAAGAGAAAAAAATGTTACATTTCAAATTCACTGACTCTTCGTCTGAACGGACAAAAGGTCATGAGACTTTGAACTTACAATGTTTTACTCCCCTCCGAGATGCTGCTGGACCTGCGGTTCTCCAGCACTGTGCTTTCTATCGTGAACTTTATTTACAAAACAGATTAGAAAATGCTAATCTGCAAAAGTGAAAGGTTCATTGCAAACATGAGCATAGTTTCCACACTTGAGTTACACAAGCACACCTCAGTTTAAAAACAAGATTTAACTCAAAGTAGTATTCCATCTCAAAATTAGCCGAGTTACACCAGTAATAAAGCTCACCACCCAATGAGGCACTTCAGCACAACATCCTGCAGTGTTACACACAGCCACCTTTACCAAAGAATGATCACATGTCACAAAATTGAAGGCCAAGAGCATGTCTCTTTAAAGGAGCTGAAGTCAAACTCTCAATTTTTGGAAGGATTTTTATTAAACCTCATTGAACATTTAAATCTCAGAGCATAATCTTTGCTTTTTTAAACAAAGTGTGTGGGAAACACCCCACATCTTGCTAAAGGTTCAGTTCGGCCTGATAAATAGAGTCAAAGGTCAAGCAAACATCACACTTTCCATTCACTTCTATAAAGGGCTGACATCACATTTCCTCAGGATTTAAAGTATTTTATAAATTGTTTGTAAAATCATTGTCATGTTAAAGAACTGGACAATAAATGTCATTGTATACAATGAGAGTGAAGCCTGTGACAGCAGATTTAGCTTTGGAGGGCAGTGTATGCACTTTCTAAATTCTGGGAGCACTTTGGGAGACTGCTCCCAGATGGTGATAGTGAGCATATCTGGAATATACTGTTTATATTTGGGAATCCTTGAGAGACAATCTGTGGTTTCACTAATACTTGGTTTGCGTTGGTGTACAGTAAGCAATTCATAAAGTTACTTATGTATTGTTGTTGACTACCCGAATGGTATTCAAATCTGCCAGGTTGCCTTCAATAGTGTGAATGCATCGATTGTAAATATTTGGAATATTCCAGAACTGCCCCGTGCATGGCAAATTCAGGGGGGACAAAAAATCACATTGAGTAATTTGAAATTAAGAATCCAAGAGGACTTAACCACTGAAGTATTAAATTCAAATAGTTAAATGGAGTGCTCACATTTAAAATACCTGTTATCCATAGGAATCGATGGACTGACAGAATTGGGATCACATTCCTGGCTGGGGAGTGTGAAATGTGCTTTGATAAAGTCACCTGCATTTACCAACAATAATTTGGCAAGCTCGGAAATTTAAGAAACAATACAAGCTTCATTGCTGCTCCAGTCGGGTCCCAAGCTCTGTGAAAAAAATAACAATGTTCAGGTTTATTGCACACACTCTGAAACACGTGTTTCTTCTACAGATCCTGCAAGTTTCCCCAATGAGCATTATCCATCCAAATGATGTTGCTCACTATGGCCAACTCATTTCTTTCCGAGGCTCTATAGCCTGAAGAGTGACCAGAAGCAATTACTCCACATATGTTGGAACATTACCGACGAGGATGTTTTCCTTCAGAATTGATTTCCATATATTCAGTGCCCAGAAAAGATAAAAAGCTTGTTACCTTTTATAGAGCAATGATTCAGTAGGAGTAAAACACCAACCTTTTCTTGCTTAATAATCACGCTGCCTAAATTTTAAAAATGAACACTTCTTAATAGTTCACTAGATCCTAACAAAATATTTTGTGCTAAACAAATCACATGATACATAGTTATTCAGATAATAAAACAAGTTTGGTCATTGAAGAACCCAGAGGAAAAGGTCATGAAACAATGTGAGTTTGATATACCTCAATCATCATTTCAAGTGCATTCTCTGCATAAATTCCCCTTTTCCTCCTCAAAGTATTTAACTTCTTGAATAATTGAGAGAATGAAGTCACAGTTGTACAACACAAAATCAGACCCTTCAGTCCGACTTGCCCATACTGACCAGATATTCAAAATTAATCTAATCCCATTTGCAAGCATTTGTTCCATATCCATCTTAAACCCTTTCTACTGATTATCAGTTTATTTTACTTTATCAGCACTTGAAATACTGACATTTTTTTTCTCCCAACATTGGTTAAAGAAATCATAAGTTCATTCATCCAAGTTAATTTTGTAATCTTTCACAAAGAAACAAGTGAGAACAACATATAGCTGAGTGCAAAACAAAATACTGCAGCTGCACGATATCTGGGAATACTCGAAAGGTGAGGCACTGATACTGCACAAGTTTGTCAGCATGGTTTCAATTACTGACAATAATTTAGTAATGTCTTAGCCTTCACATAGTTAAGGTAAATGTGAGATATCTGAATTTCATGTATTGGTTCCTATTGCACTTTTGAGAAGATTAAACCAAGAATAATTTTTGTTTATCAAAGGAGAAAGTGACGACAAAAGAAGCTGGACATCAGAGTCGAAAAGTATCATGCTGGAAAAGCACAGCAAGTCAGGCAGCATCCGAGAAGCAGGAGAGTTGATGTTTCGGGCATAAGCCCTTCATCAGAAATCACAGGCTACAGAAAAATAACTGGCATAGACTTATGCCAATACATATGTAGCAGGGTCAGAGCATGTTACTATCAGATTAGAGACTAATTTCAGATTTGGTACCGTTCAGTGCAACTTTTCAGTATGATATTTACATATGTACCTAAAAGAGAAGTTGTCTTAAATTACAAGCTCTAGAATGATTATACGATTAAACCTGGAAATAAAGCTGGTGAACAAGAATGGCAAAGTGAAGTCCCATCAGTATTGCCTTGGGCAGTGTCAAGTAAGAATTTGACAACAGAGTTGCCACTTTGGTGTAACCTGAAGTCTGGCCAAATTGCAGCAAAAATCTGTTCAATTTTATCTGCAAACTATTGAATGCAAAATCCTCCTTGCACAATAATAAGGCAGCATTTTGGGATGTCATTTTTAAAATATATTATTTTCAAAGTTACTCACAATTAAGAGTGATCGCTTGGCGCTGTCTGCATAACACAGTACGAAAAGGAATTAACAAAAAAATCATTATAACCCAAATTCAGAGTCACTAATTTATTGATATTGCATGGGTCCATCATTTATAAGTAATCAATTTTTAAAAATAAACACAGATACATTTACTAACTATATTGGAGTACAGTCAAGTTTCTTATTGAACAGTGACAAGATTGGACAGAGTCCGCATGGATTTAAGAGAGGGGAATCATACTTAGCAAATCTACTGAAAGAATCTACAGAGTCGAATATTAAAGAAAGAAATTGCAGGACATTTAGAAAAGCTTATCATTAAACATGGTAGACTGGGTTTTGTGAAAGAGAAACTATATTTCACAAATTTACGACAGTTCATTGAGGAGATAACAAGCAGGGCTGATAAAGGGCAATCCAATGATGTTCTGTATTTTGATTTTAAAAATGTAAATGATAAGGTGCTACATAAAAGTTAATTGCACAATTTAGGAGCTCATGTTATCGGGGTAATGCATTGGCATGGACTGAGGATTGGTTAACCACACTGGCTGTTGCTGAGTCCTCACTTGGAGTACTGTATACAATGTTAGCTCCCATATTTAATAAAGGATAAATCAACATCGGAGACCATTCAAAAAAGATTCACTTAGCTGCTTCGAGGACGAAAGAGTTGACCTATCAAGAATAGATAAACAGGGGTGATCTTATGGAAACAAGATTCTGATGAGTTTGACAGGATGGATGTTGACTAGATCTTCTAGCACCAGTGAAGTCTCAAACCAGGGGACATTACATAAGGGAACATTCATTTTAGAAAAAATAAAGAATTTTTTTCTCTGTGAATGGCTAGAATTTTCTCGCCCAAACTTTTGTGAATGTTAAATGTGGGAGGGGAATGGTTGGGTTACTCTTCGGAGGGTTGTTCTGGCTTGTTGGGCTGAAGGGCCTGTTTGTTTCCACACAGGACGGAATCTATGATTCAATCTCAAATTATTTTAAAAGAGGGCAGATAGATTTTTGAAATATTGAGCAGTTGAGGGCTATGCGGATCAAGCATAAAAGAGGTGTTGAGGTCTGGGTTGGCCCAGCCATGATCTGATAGAATGGGGGAACAAGCTGGAGGGGATGAATTGCCTCCTCCTGCTCCGATTCCTGGAGGCTCCATTTCATGTTTTTTTTTGTTTCCAAAGAAGACCGTGATACAATGTGCTAAAGATCTCAGATGTGAAAAAGTGGTATTTATGTACTGATTCAGATGGCGTTGATTCATCAATCATAGCTATGCAGCCATGAGTAGGAAGGCAATTCCCTCCATGAATAAAGGAAATCTACTGCAGAGCTCACACAAAGGGAATTCTTACCCACAGTAAACTCTCCCATCACATTACCCAACATATCAGCTAAAGCAGGACACACTGCGCATGTTCTCGCCAACAAAGGGACTCCGGGTGATTGATGTCAGCACCGGACCAATGAAAGGACGGTGGGCGGAGCTGGAGGACCTAGCGGGAGGTTGGTCCTCCAATCAATCAAAGTGAATGAAGGGCGGAGCTAAACTAAACCATGTGATCACCCTCGAACGCGGCGCACAGTCGCTGTAATGAATGCTCGGGAAGTTATGGAAAGAAAGGATACGGTAAGGAAAGAAATAAACAGGGAAACGGGAGAAAAACTGTGTTGCCATGAGCGGAGAGGTTTTACAAACAAATTGTTTATGTCGGAAAACACAAATTTGAACGTCCCAGTCCCGTGTTTGCAGTAAATGGGGAATTACCTCATCGCGGCTACAGGCCTGAGTGAGCGCCGCCATCTTTATTCGGGACAACGATTCACTGGACACGTGCGCGGCCGCCATCTTTGTAGGGGGCAAGGTGCAGCCAGGCGCATGTGCAGACTTTCTCCAGTATAGAGTCATTGTGATCATAGCAGCCAATACTGCTTTGATTCACCTCTGGGCTCCCTCATCACCACTTTGTCAATATCTAGCTTCCTCAGTCTCGAACCATGGGTGTATTTTTGGTCTGTTTATTACTTTATTATTACTTTTATAGACCCTTTGTAACTGAGTTTTTGACTGAGGCCCAGCCCCTGACCATGTGCTGCTCTATTATCAGATTACTTTTTTCTTTTTCATTCCCTGGAATCCATTTTGCACTCCCTGAAACATCAACTGTGTTTCTCCTTCCACAGATACCAGTGATTAATGCCAAAGCCCTGTTGCCTGTGGAGAGGGTGATGTTTGACTTTCTTGTACAGCTGCAGTTTGTGTGGTGAAGGTGCTCCCACAATGTGGTAAGAGATGTTACAGATTATTCATTACAGCAACAGTAAAGATCTGAAGATAATGTCCAAATCAACAACAGTTTGTAGTTTTATTATCATACTTATAATTTCATAAAAATACTATTGAGAACTTTAGATATAAGGCCAGAGATGGAGATATTAGGTCAGGTGACCAAAAGCATTGCCAAAAAGCAGGTTTTGAGGGATGTCTTAAAGGTAAAAAGCAGACCTGTGAGGTTTTTTCTGCAAATTCCAGACCATGTTGCTTTAGTAACTGTAGAATCAGCCATACAGTTGAAGTAATGAATTAACAAATCGTTGGGAGTCTCAAAGAAAATGGGTTGAGACCTCGACAAAGAATGTGTGGTGCAGGGAGCTAGGGATGATAACAGCCAGGAATCAAATCAAGAATGAAAATTTTAAATTGTTGTTGCTTATGAATAGGAGCCTTTTGACTGATGAACATGTTTGGGGAGAAGTGAGCACGTGCGCGATAGACCTTTCATTTTTGTTCTTGAGATTACAGGGTGGCCAGGAGTGTGTTTGGATAATTAAGTCTGGAAATAACACACGATGGATGAGAGTTTCAGTATATGAGCTGAGATGAGGGTGGAACCAGCTAGAATTAGTGATCTTGGAGTGGGACTGGGCTGTCACTCTCACCTCACCTCTGGGATTCAGCTGGTTGCCAGATTGTGAATCAGGGCGGTAACACCATCGGGAGCTGAGTGGCCCTGGTGGAGCCTAAAATGAGTGTCACTCAGCTGACTGTTGCTGAGCAGCTGCTGCTTGATAGCCCTGTTGATGACTACTTCCATCACTTTACTGCTGATCGAGTGTGGACTGATAGAGGGAAATTGCCTGGGTTGGATTGCCCTGTGTTTTTGTGTTGAACATCCCTGGGCAATGTTCCACATTGTCGGTCGATGACAGTGCTGGAGCGGTACGTAGCTTGGTGAGTGGCAAGTTCTGGAGCACGAGCTATCAGTACAAACCCATGAGATTACAGATTGTGCTGGAATACAGTTCTGCTGTTGTTATCCCACAGTGCCTGAGAGAGATCCAGTTTGAGTTCCTACATCTGGGCCATTTAGCACGGTGATAGTACCACTCAGCACAATGGAGGTTTTTCTCAACTTAAAGGTGAGGCTTTGTCTCCAAAAAGACTGTGGGATGGTCGCTCTTACCGATACTGTCATGGACAGATGCATTTGCAGCTGGCAGATTCATACTGATAAGATCTGGTATGTTTTTCCCTCTTGCTGGTTCCGTTACCGCCTGCTGCAAACCCAGTTGAGCAGCTATGTCCTTGAAGACCCGACCAGCTCAGTCAGTAATCCTGCTGCTGAACTACTCTTGGTAGAGGACATTGAAATCCTGTACCCAGAGTAGGCTTCTCACCATTTTATTGTCTCCGTGCTTCCTCCAAGTGTTATTCAACATGGAGGAGCACTGATTCATAAGCCATGGGAGCACGGTACGTGGTAATCAGCAGGAGCCATGAGACTTCCTGGTGTCCATGAGTACTCCCAGGGCAAATGGTTCCTGTGTGTACGCTGCTGTGCCATCACCTCTGCCTGGTCTGTCCTGCTGGTGGGACAGGACATATCCAGAGATTTCAGGAGAAAGTGAAGACTGCAGATGCTGGAGATCAGAGTCAAGAGTCTGGTGCTCGAAAAGCACAGCAGGTCAGGCTGATGAAAGGCTTAGGCTCGAAACGTCGATTCTCCTGCTCCTTGGATGCTGCCTGACCTGTTGTGCTTTTCCATCATCACACTGTCTATCTAGCGATGGTGATGGTGGTGTCTGGCCATTATCTGCAAAGGGATTACTCTGTGAGTATGACTATGTCAGGCTGTTCCTTGACTAATCTGTGAGACAGCTCGCCATGTTTTGGCACAAAAAAAAACAGATGTTAGTGAGCAGGATGTTGCAGAGTCGAGAGGGCTGATTCTGTGGTTGTATTTCCTAATGCCTTGTTAGATGCCAAGTGGTCCATCCAGTTTCATTCCTGTGTTGAGACTTTGCAGTGATTAATACAGTGAATAGCTTGTTGGGTGACTGTCAGGTTGTCAGGATTTTTTTCACCTTTTGACAATGGTTCCATGGAGATCAGGAGATTCCTAATTCCAGTTATTTTTTTCTTGAATTCAGATTCCACCATCTGCCAAGCTGGGATGCGAGCAAGGACTTCAGTTGTACATTTTAATATTCTGGATAAAAGTTAAATATATTAGGTTTGTTCACTCATTTTAAATATCACTAACCCTGGTTTTGTTTCTTTGTAAAACACTGTCCATCATCCTGTCGTCTCCATCCTTCCCTCCAACGACAAGAGCAAGGAGCACATTGAGTTTCTCTGTCACTAAGACTGAGACAATCCGATCAGCTGCCTCTGCTGCTTCACTCCCTCCCACTAGCCCACCGAGACAAACTGCCTCACATGGTGTTCCTGATTTTTGTCCCAAACTTACACCTTTCTCCAGTCTCTTGTCAAGCATTATCAGAGCTCACCTTGATCTTTTACTAGTCTCGCTAAACTACAGACATTCCAATTCTGTTTCCTCCTCATCACTCCCCCTTGCCAATTCACAGGTATTGTTCCTTGTTCTGTCTGTCTGTCTTTTCTGGTTATGTTCTTCTCATCCATTCTGCAAAAAAAAACTAACATTTGACCTCCCCATCATTTGTAAATCCTGCTCCATCTCCACTCTCCCTTTCCTTTCTGAATTCTTGTATTTGGTGTCCCTCAAGGATCTATCCTTGGTCCCTCCTGTTTCTCACCTACGCACTGCCAGGAGGTGACATTGTCCAAAAGCACAGTGTGAGGTTTCACATGTACACTGACAATGCCCAGCTCTCCCTCCCCACCATCCCTCTCCATTGCTCCACTGTTACTCAGTTACCAAACTGCTTATCACGTTCCCACTCCTCGATTAACTGCAATTTCCTCCAAAGAAACATTGTTACGGTTAAATCCATTACCCTCAGTTGCTATTACAAATTCCTTTCCCTTACTGCTGAGCCCCTCCCTCTCACTAGGTGCAGTCTGAGATAGAACTAGACTTCACAACTTTGCTGTCATATCTGTAACCCCAAGGTGACCTTCTGATCAGACATCTACGCAATCACAAACACCAGGAATTCCAAACTCTCAAATGTTGCTTGTCTCCACCTCACCCCAGCTCCATTGCTACTGAAACCCCTTACCCGTGTCGGTGTTACCTTAAACTTGATGAATCTGAAATGAACCCTTGATTTCGTGACTGACCCAGAATCTGCTAGCTTTCAGTGTTTCCTGCACAATTACCCTGGTCCCTTTGTGGTGCAGCTTTCTACAGTTTCCACCATTTAAATAACACTCTGTTCTTTTATTATCCCCTCCAAAATGACCAACTTCCCATTTTCCGAAATTATACTCCATCTGGTTGCCCCCTTCTCCTGTGCATCTCTCTCTCTTCACAATCCTCCTAGAACTTTACAGTTATGCCTTTTCCAGGAGTTCCCCTCCCCCCTTCTAAACATTTACTGGGAGCACTGGGCTGTGTGAAGCATGCAGAGTTGCTCTGCTTTTAGAGATACTCTATGGGAGGAGCTTGCTGCCCATTGGTCAGAGTGGAGGCAACGTGCCCATCGAGCTGCATGAGCCTTTCACTCCCCATGTCTTATTGATGAGGCACAGCGGCAGCACTGAAGGGAAAAAAAAGAAGCAAATCCTGCTCTCCACATCTCACTGACTCTTGGAATATTCTGTCCCATGTGTCAAAGATCTTCCCTGTTCAATCACATGAAATTCCAAGGTGGAAACTCCTAGAAACCGACATAGATTTCAACCTGAACTGACTGCTGTCCTCCACAAGGGGTAATGTGTCCAGTCATCCTGGGCCAGGAGGAGGGGATGGTGCAAGTTTCTAACCTGAACTGACAGTGATGGATTTTATAAACTTGTATTACAGGATACTACAGGTGGACATTCAGATGGTAATCTCAGTCATTGTAACACCGAACTCTGATTGAATTACTCAATTCATCAGGACTTGGATATTCTCATTGTGTGTGAGTATTGTATTCCATCCGAATCCCATTTGCTGCATAAAAGTTCTCCTTTGAATCTTCCCAAACCTTTAATGTGTGTCCTGTAATCCTTGTATAATGAGCTGATGGTTATAAGCTTTATTATTATAACGTGTAACTTTTCTAAACCCCTGTGTCACAGCTCCTCTCAATTGCCTTTGCTACAAGGAGAACAATCTCAGTTTCCCCAAACCCCTGATTCCCCAATATCTGTTTGCTGTCTATAAGGTACACATCAGGATTGTGTTGGAACATTCTCCACTTGCCTGCATCGGTGCAGCCCCAACGATATTAAATAAAGTGAACATCCTCCAGGACAAAGCACTGTGCCTGAGTGGTGTCCCATCCACCACCTTCAGCATTCCCTCTCCCCACCCCAGAGACACAGTGGCATCACTGTGTAAAAGGTAAAGGCAGCATTGTCCTACCAGACCATAGGGCTGCTCTCTCATTAGGGAGGAAACTGGAGCCCCTGGAAGAAACCCATGCAGACACTGGGAGAATGTGCAAGTCCCACAGAGACAGTTGTCCAAAGCTGGAATTGAACCTGGGGGACCTGGCAGCAGTGCTAATCACTGAGCCACTGTGCCACCCTAAAATTGTAATTTGATTCACAACTACCACTTCCTCTGATAATTCATTCCACACATAAACCATTATCTGAACAAAAATAAAAAAAAAATTCCCGAACGCCTTTTTAAAGCTGTTGTGCTGTCACCTTAAAAGGTATGTACCCAGTCTTGAATCGCGTCCCTTCCTGTAAAGGACAGCTGCTGTTCACATTACTGATACCACCCCTCCATGATTTGAGAAACATCTAATAAGGTCACTCCTCAGCCCCCTGCGCGCCAGTGAAAGAAGTCGCAGCCTATCCAGCCTCTGCTTATAATTCAAACTATCCATTCCCATCAACATCCTGGTAAATCTCTTCTGAATCCGCTGCAACTACATAATGTCCTCCCGATATCAGCATGACCAGAACTGGACACAGAATTCCAGAAAAGGCGTCCCCAACATCCAAAATAATGTCCCAACTCTTGTACTCAAAGGTCTGAGCAATGAAGGCAAGTGTGCTAAACACCTTCTTAACCACCCTATCTACATGTGACACAGACGTGAAAGACCCGAACCCCTCGGCCTCTTTGTTCCATATCACTACTTGAGGCCCTGTTTTTAATTAGTGTAAGTCTGCCCTTGTTTGTTTTATCAAGATGTAATATTTTGCATTTATTCCAATCCAAAAATTCCCAAAAACCCTGAGCATTAAAGACAGTAGGAGTATACTTAAGAGGGAAATCAGGAGGGCAAAAAGGGGACATGAGATAGCTTTGGCAAATAGGGTTATGAATAATCCCAAGGGTGTTTATAAATACATTAAGAACAAAAGGGTAACTCGAGAGAGAATAGGGCTCCTCAAAGATCTGAAAGGTAGTCTATGCGTGGAGCCGCAGGAGATGGGAGAGATACTAACTGAATGTTTTGCATCAGTGTTTACTGTGGAGAAGGACATGGGCAATATAGAATGTGGGGAAATAGATGTCGACATCTTACAGAGGAGGACGTGCTGGGTGTCTTGTAACCCGTAAAGCTTGGTTACTCCCCAGCACCTGATCAGGTGAACCCTTGAACCCTGGGAAGCTGGGAATGTGGTTGCTGGGCCTCTTGCGGAGATATTTGTATCATCGATTATCACAGGTGAGATGCCAAAAGACTAGAGGTTGGTTAACGTGGTGCCGCTATTTAAGAAAGGTGGTAAGGACAAGCCAGGGAACTATCGACCGGTCAGCCTGACATTGATGCTGGGCAAGTTGTTGGAGGGAATCCTGAGGAACACGATGCGCGTGTATTCTGAAAAGCAAGGACTGATTAGTGATAGTCAGCATGACTATGTGCGTGTGTGGTGTAAAATTCCAAGCAGTGGAATGTGGTGAAACGGTTAAAAATTATGTCCCAATACATGTGTGAATCTAACCGGAATGGAGGTGTTGCTTAGTCCCGTGTGAATCTTCTTATCTGTATGTAACCAGAATGGAATGTGTTTTTTAGCCTTGCTCTGCTGTTCACATGAATGTTTATATCTGGAAAAGAGTATATCAGCTGAAAAAGTCTCCAGTTCGGTGAGTCTGCTCCGGGGTTACGTTTAACCGCCGAGCGTGGGTTGTTGGCAACCGCTCTACGAGAACTGACGGCTCCCAGTTTTGGTAACATGTAGAGTGAGTATAAGCCAGACCCGTTCTGGCGACGCTGCGGGGAATAAAATGCCCATATTCTAGCAGACTCGCCTCTTGGTCGTTTGTTCTGTGTCAGACTACTCTCCTACGAACCTGACCTTGAGAATTTTTTTTAAAACAGCGTGGGAAATCATGTCTCACAAACTTAAGTTATTTGAAGATGTATCAAAGAGGATTGATGAGGGCTGAGAGGTGGACATGATCTATGGAATTCAGTAAGGCGCTCGACAAGCTTCCCCATGGTAGACTGGTTAGCAAGGTTAGATCTCATGGAATACAGGGAGAACAAGCCGTTTGGGTACAGAACTGGCTCAAACGTAGAAGGCAGGGTGGTGGTGGAGGGTTGTTTTTTCAGATTGGAGGCATGTGACCAGTGGAGTCTCGCAAGGATCAGTGCTGGGTCCACCACTTTTCGTCGTTTATATATATGATTTAGATATGAGCATAGGAGGTATAGTTAGTAAGTTTGCAGATGACACCAACATTGGAGGTATAGTGGACAGCAAAGAGGGTTACCTCAGATTACAAAAAGGAGGTTGTTCAGATGGGTGAGAAGTGGCAGATGGAGTTTAATTCAGATGAATGTGACGTGCTGCATTTTGGAAAAGCAAATCGTAACAGGACTGATACACTTAGTGGCAAATTCCTAGAAAGTGTTGATGAACAAAAATATCTTGCAGTGCAGGTTCATATTTCCTTGAACGTAGAGTTGCAGGTAGATAGGATATTGAAGAAAGTGTTTGGAGTACATTCCTTTATTGATCAGAGCATTGAGTATAGACGTTGGAAGGTCATGTACAGGACATTGGTTAGGCCACTTTTGGAATATTGTGTGCAAATATTCTCCGTCAATCGTAAGGATGTTGTGAAACTTGAAAGGGTTCAAAAAAGATTTACAAGGATATTGCCAGGGTTTGAGCTGCAGGAAGAGAGCAAAAATGCTGTGGCTTTCTTTCCCTGGAGCATCAGAGACTGAGGAGTGACCTCCGTAGAGGTTTATAAAATCAGTAGTAGCATGGATAGGGTAAACAGGCAAGGTCTTTTCCCTGAGTAGGAGAGTCCAGAAATAGAGAGCATAGGTTGAGGGTGGGAGGGGAAAGATATAAAAGGGAACTAAGGAGCAACCTTTTTCATGCAGAGAGTGGTGCGTGTATGGAATAAGCTTCCAGAAGAAGTGGTGGAGGCTGACAATTATCGCATTTTAAAGGCATTTGGATACTTGACATGAATAGGAAAGATTTAGAGGGATATGGCCCAGGTGCTGGCAAGAGGGATAAGATTAGGTTCGGATATCTGGTCGGCATGGACAAATTTGAGCGAAGGTTCTGTTTAGTGCTGTTCATCTGTGACTCACAGCTCAGTGGGTTTCGGTCTCTTCAAAGATAAATCTTAGTCTGTTTTATTTTAGTAAAGCTACAACATTCAGTAGGGTGATGGTTTATTTCTTTAAATACACATCTTATGATACTTTGATTAAGTTTTTTAATATAAAATATTGGTACTAATTTATTCTAGAGAGTGTTTTGTAAAGCTGTAAAGCTTTTTCTGGGTCTGTGGACTGTTAAGGTGCAGAGATGGCCATTCGTACAGTGATGTGCTCTTCCTGTTGGATGTAGGAGATTAAGGAAAGTTTCAGTGATCCTGATTGTCTGCAGGAAGTGAGGATGCAAATCCTGTAGGATTTCATGGACCAGATGGAGCGATGGTTAAAGGTAATGAAGAACTTACCAGAGCCGGGGGGTGTGATAGGTGGCAGTTTCAGAAAGTTAGGAAAACTGCCGATCCAGTCAGGTAGATGGGTTTCCTCTCGGAAAGGGAGGAGTGGAGGGCAACTAGTGCAGGAGTCTCCTTTGGTTATTTCCATCTCAAACAAGTATATTGTTTTGGAAAGCGTCGGGGGTCACAGACTCTCAGGGGACTATCGCATTGACAGCCAAGTTCCTAGTGTAATAGATCTAGTGTAATGTGAGGTATATCCAGTTCCACACGATCGATGGTGATAGGGGGCTCTCTCGTCTGCAGCACAGACTGCAGTTTCTGTAGCTAACAGTGAGACATCAGAATGGGGTGGTGTCTCCCTACTGTCTGGGTGAAGGATGGCTCTGAGGGTGCAGAGTATTCTGAAAGGGGAGAATGATCAGTGGGAGGTTGCTGTACATTGGTACTAATGACATAAGAGAGAAGGATGAAGTCCTGAAGAGAGAATATAGCAAAGTGTGGGCGGCACGGTGGCACAGTGGTTAGCACTGCTGCCTCACAGCGCCCGAGACCCGGGTTCAATTCCGGGTGTGGAGTTTGCACATTCTCCCCGTGTCTGCGTGGGTTTCCTCCGGTTGCTCCAGTTTCCTCCCACAGTCCAAAGATGTGCAGGTCAGGTGAATTGGCCATGCTAAATTACACCGTAGTGTTAGGTAAGGGCTAAATGTAGGGGTATGGGTGGGTTGCGCTTCGGCGGGTCGTTGTGGATTTATTGGGCCGAAGGGCCTGTTTCCACACTGTAATGTAATCTAATCTAATCAAATTAGCCTGTAGGATAATAAGCAGGTCCTTGTGGGTAGTAATATCTGGATTACTCCCGGTGCCACATGCAAGTGAGAGTAGGACTAGCAGGGTACAGCAGATGAATGCGTGGCCAAGGATCTGATACAGGGGAGAAGGATTCACATTTTTGGATCATTGGAATCTCTGCATAAGAAGGATGGATTACACCTGAATTGGAAGGTGTCTAATATCCAAGCAGGGAGATTTGCTAGTGCTACACGGGAGGCATTAAACCAGTGAGGGAGTGGGGGGTAAACCTAAAGAGGTAGTGAGAAAGGAGGTAAGTCTGCGGCTGGTACAGTTGAGAAGTTAGACAGGCAAGGGCAAGGCACAGAATGAGATCGGACTGAAAAGGTACAATAGACAATAGGTGCAGGAATAGGCCATTCTGCCCTTTGAGTCAGCACCACCATTCATTATGATCATGGCTGATCATCCACAATCAGTATCCTGTTCCTGACTTATTTCTGTAACATTTGATTCCATTATCTTTAACAGCTCTATCCATCTCTTTCTTGAAAGTATCCAGAGACTTGGCCTCCACTGCCTTCTGGATCAGAGCATTCCATGTGGCCACTACTCTCTGGGTGAAGATGTTTCTCCTCAACTCTGTTCTAAATGGCCTTTCCCTTATTTTTAAACTGTGTCCTCTGGTTCTGGAAACATGCATCGTGTCTCCAGAGTGTCCAACCCTTTAATAATCTTGTAGGTCTCAATCAGATCCCCTCTCATTCTCCTAAACTCAAGTGTATACAAGCTCAGTCGCTCCAATCTTTCAACATATGATCATTCTGCCATTCCGGGAATTGACCTCATGAACCTACCCAACACTCCCTCAATAGCCACAATGCTCTTCCTCAAATGTGGAGACCAAAACTACACAGAATACTCCAGGTGTGGTCTTACCAGGGCCCTGTACAGCTGCAGAAGGACCTCTTTGCTCCTATACTCAATTCCCCTTGTTATGAGGGCCAGCATGCAGTGAGCTTTCTTCACTACCTGCTGTACCTGCATGCTTGCTTTCATTGACTGATGTACAAGAATACCTAGATCACGTTGTACTTCCCCTTTACCAAACCTGACTCCTTTTCGATAGTAATCTGCCTTCCTGTTCTTACCTCCAAAGTGGATAACCACACAGTTATCCACATTAAACTGCATCTGCTATTCATCCGTCCACTCACCTAGCCTGTCCAAGTTAACCTGTATTCTCATAACATCCTCCTCACATTTTACCCTGCCACCCAGCTTTGTGTCATCAGCAAATTTGCTAATATTACTTTTAATATGTTCATTTATATTATTAATGTATATTGTAAACAGCACCGAACCTTGTGGTACCCCACTAGTCACTGCCTGCCATTCCGAAAGGAAGCGTTTATCACTACTGTTTGCTTCCTGTCAGCCAGCCAATTTTCAATCCAAGTCAGTATATTCCCCTTTGTAAATCCATGCTGACTCTGACGAATCCTATTACCACTATCCAAATGAGCTGTAACTTCATCTTTTATAATTGACTCCAGCATCTTTCTCACCACTGACATCAGGCTAACCGGTCTATAATTCCTTGTTTTCTCTCTCCCACCTTTCTTGAAAAGTGGGACAACATTAAGGCGGCATGGTGGCACAGTGGTTAGCACTGCTGCCTCACAGCGCCAGAGACCCGGGTTCAAATCCCGCCTCAGGCAACTGATTGTGTGGAGTTTGCACATTCTCCCTGTATCTGCGTGGGTTTTCTCCGGATGCTCCGGTTTCCTCCCACAGTCCAAAGAAATGTGCAGGTCAGGTGAATTGGCCATGCTAAATTGCCCGTAGTGTTAGGTCTGGGTGGTTGCGCTTCGGCGGGTCGGTGTGGACTTGTTGGGCCGAAGGGCCTGTTTCCACACTGTAAGTAATCTAATCTAATCATTAGCCACCCTCCAATCTGACTCTACATCTCCTGATTCTGTGTCTCCCCCTTCGCAAGGGACTGAACGTCATCCCTCACCAACAGGGTCATCTTACCCCCTCTGCCCATCAGTCCGCCCTTTTGATAGCACTGCACTGCACTGCATTTATTTCAATGCAAGAGGTTTGACAGGGAAAGCAGATGAGTTTAAGATATGGTTTTGAACATGGGACTGGGATATAGTGGGTATTACAGAAACGTGGCTTAGGTTGGACAGGACAGGTAGCTTAATGTTCCAGGGAATAGATGTAAGAAGAAGGATAGAAAGGGGGAATAAGAGAGAAGGTGGAATGGTGTTTTTGATTAGGGATAACATTATTGTTGTGCTTAGGGCGGATATTCATGGGAGTTCGCCCGGTGAACTTACTTGGGTGGAACTGCGAAATAGGAACAGGATGATCACCTTATTGAGGTTGTCTGTGTGGGTTTCGTCCGGGTGCTCTGATTTCCTCCTACAGTCCAAAGATGTGCACGTTGGGTGGATAATCCAGGCTGAATTGCCCATATTGTACAGGGATGTGCAGGTTGGGGGGATTGGCCATGAGAAATTGCCTAGAGTGTTCAGGGGTGTGCAGGCTAGGAGGATTGGCCATGTGAAATGCAGCGTTACAGGGGTAAGATAGGAGGCTCAGAGGGTCAGTCTGGATGTGATGGGCCGAATGGCCTGCTTCCACACTTGGGATTCTCTGATGATAATTCTACTACTTTTAAAATAGTTACAGAAAATAATAGACCAGATCTAAAAGTTGGTGTTCGAAGTTGGACAAAGGTGAATTTTGACGGTACAAGGCGAGAACTTTCAATATTTCTTTGCAACCCCCAGGTAAAGGGACGGCTAGAAAGTGGGAACATAAGAACAGAAGGAATAGGAGCAGGAGTAGGCCATCTGGTCCCTCAAGCCTGCACTGCATTCAATAAGGTCAGGGCTGAGCTTTTCATGGCCTCAGCTCCACATTCCTGCTCCCTCACCATAACCCTTAATTCCTTTCCTGTTTGCAAATCTACATTTTGCCTTAAAGGCATTCAAGGTGATAATGTCAACTGCTGCACTCGGCAGGGAATTCCACAGATTCATAACCCTTTAGCTGAAGAAGTTCCTCCTCAACTCTGTCCTAAATCAGATATCCCCTTATTTTGACGCTATGCTCTCTCGGCTGACCCGCCCCTCCCCCAATGGAAATAACCTCCCTGCTTCTATCTTATCTAATCACTTCTTAATTTTATTTTTTCCAATACAACCTCCCATTCTTCTAAATCCCAACAAGTATAGTCTCAGTCTATTCAATCTTTCCACATACACCAACCTTCTCAACTCCTGACTCAAACTAGTGACCCTCCTCTGCACCCCCTCCAGTGTCAGTACTCCAGATGTGGCCTCACCAGCACCCTGTACAGCTGCAGCATAACCATCCCTCTAGCAAGGAAGGTCAATAGACCCTTCACCATCTCTTTTAGTCCCCTGGGATGCATTCCATCACGGCCAGGAGACCCATGTACTTTTGGGCTGTTATCTTTCCCAACAATACCTCTTTACTGAGAATAACAGTTTCCATGTCCTCATCTGCCATTGCCTCCATAGGCCTGTGAAAATGAGACAACAAGAGAACATAGACAGTATGTTCCTGTTAAGGCCAAGTCTGGTCGGTGTAGAGAATGCTGTGTGTCTAGAGAAATTGAGGGTCTGGTCAAAAAGATGAAGGAGGGATATGGCAGGTACAGACAGCTGGGTTTGAGTGAATCCCTCGGAGTTTCGGGGCAGTAGGAGTAGACTTGAGCGAAAACAGGAGGGCAAAAACGATACATGAGATAGCTTTGGGGGGAAAGAGGTTTAAGGACAATCCAAAGAGATTCTACAAAACACTAAGGACAAAAGAGTAACCAGGCAGAGAATATGGACCCTCAAAGATCAACAAGGCTGTCTGTGGAACCACAGAAGGTGGGAGAGATACTATCCGAGGATTTCATGTCAGCTTTTACTGGAAGAGGATATGGAAGCTAGAGACTTTGGAGAAATAAATAGTGAGAACTTGACAACTGTCCATATTACAGAGGAGATTGTACTAGATGTCTGATACATAAAGCTGAGTAAATCTGTGGGACCTGATCAGGTGTATCCCAAATCTTTGTGGGAAGTTAGGGAAGTGATTGCTGGGCCCCTCGCTAAGATATTTATATCACTGATAGCCACAGGTGAGGTGCTGCAAGACAGGTGCCATTATTTGAGAAAGGTGATGAGGAAAGGCCAGTGAACAATACAATGGTGAGCCTGAGGTTAGTGGCAGACAAGGTGTTGGAAGGAATTCTAAAGGACAGGTTTATATGTAATTGGAAAGGCAAGAAGTGATTAGGGATAGTCAGCATGGCTTTGTACATAAATCACTAACTTGGACTTCAGAAAGACATTCAAAAAGGTTCCACATGACAGACTGGTCAGCAACTTAGACACCATGGGATACAGAGAGAACCAGCTATTTGGATACAAATTGGCTTGAAGGTTGGAGACGGAGGGTAGTGCTTTTCGGACTGGAGGCCTGTGATGAGCAATATGGTGTAAGGATCGGTGCTGGGTCCCCTGCTTTTCATCATTTATATCAGTGATTTCTATGTGAATATGTGAGGTATAGTTAGTGGGTTTACAGTAGACATCAAAATTGGAGGCGCACTGGACAGCGAAGAAGGTTACCTCAGAGTACAATGGGACTTCAATCAAATGGGCTGAGGATTGTCAGATCAAGTTTATTTCAGATAAATGTGAGATACTCCATTTTGAAAAAGCAAATGAGGGCAGGAATTATACACTTAATGGGAAGGTCCTGGGGAGTGTTGCTGAATAAAGAGACCTTGGAGTGCAGGTTCATAGTTCCTTGAAAGTGGAATCATAGGCAGGGTAGTGAAGGTGGTGTTTGGTGTACTTGCCTTTACTGGTCAGTGCATTCAGTAGTGGAGTTGGGACGCCATTTTGCGGCTGTACAGCACATTGATTCAGCCACTTCTGGAATTCTGCTTTCAGTCCTGGTCTCTCTGCTATCGGAATGATATTGTGAAACTTGAAAGGGTTCAGAAAAGATCCGCAAAGATGTTGCCAGGGTTGAGGGTTTGAGCTATGTCGGTAGAGGGTGAATCGGCTGGGGCTGTTTTCCCTGGAGCATCGGATACAATTGTGAGGGGCATGGATAGGGTGAAATCCCAGGGTCTTATTCCCAGGATATGTGAGTCCAAAGCTTGGGGGCACAGGCTTCACGTGTGAGGGATAAGATTTAAAAGGGATCTAAGGAGTAATGTTTCTAGCTGAACATGGTACGTTTATGGAATGAGCTGCCAGAGGAAGTGTGGAGGCTGGTACAATTACCCAATTATGCCTTTGAGATGTTGTGTGTGATTAGCAAAAGTTTAGAAGGATATAGGCCAAGTGCTGGCATATGGGATGAGATTAATTTAGGATATCTGGTCAGCATGGACAAGTTGGATCGAAGGGTCTGTTTCTCTGCTGTACATCTTTATGGCACTAATAAAATTAAGATGGGTTTCTCTTTTATGGAGAGTTAGCGGAAGATCAGATAATTCTCCTTGGAGCTGAGAAGGTTAGGCAGTGATTTTGACCAGGAGCAGATTTGGTTCCAGGATATTTAATTTACAGAGAGACAGAGGGAGAAATTATTAACATCACAATTTTTAGTAACTACCTTCCGGTAACTGGCAAATAATGCAGGTTAAAAATGTGAAGATTATTTTACTCACTAAGTTCTGATCATCTGGAACAGTTTGACCGAGAGCTGGATGCAGATTCAGTAGTTATTGTCAAAACAAATTTGGAATTTAACTTTTTTAAGGAAGGATTTGGAGGGCTACAGACAAATGGGAGGTGAGTTGGGATAGACTGGCACCATCTCCAGAGGGACAGAGTACAGCCCCAGTGGGCTGAATAGCCCCAAACCCCTGTGCTCTGTTACTGCCCCATTCACTGTGAATGATGAAGCTCATCCCAGGGCAGAGTCATAGAGATCTACAGCATGGAATTAGACCCTTTGGTCAAACAGGTCAATGCCGACCAAATATCCTAAACTAATCTAGTCCCATTTGCCAACACTTGGCACGTATCCCTCTACACCCTTCCTATTCACATACCCATCCAGGTGCCAAATGGTGCAATTGTACCAGACCAATAGGAGAATTGGCGTGATCCTCCAGCCAATGGGAGTGAATTGGGGTGGGTCCAGCAGGCCAAGTTGTGGCCATGAGCTGTGCAGGCGCAGTGTCACAGTGAGGGAACCTAGTGAGTGTGAGAGACTGCAATGTCTGGGGAAGAAATGGAGCTATTGTGGACTGGGAGTGTTTATAAACACACGGTTTAAAGCTGCTAGACCTGAATTAGAAATTCCCGGTAAATTAGAACCAAATGAACTGCGGATGCTTTAAATCTCACACAACAACCAAAAGGTACTGGAAAAGCTCAGCAGGTCTGGCAGCATCTGTGAAGAGAAATCAGAGTTAACGTTTTGGATCCGCTGACCCTTCCTCAGAACTGATCTTACTGAAAAGAAATGTCGGTTTACATGCAGAAGGTAGGGGTTAAGGAGTAAATGATAGCTGGGGATAGAGTCCAAAGAGATGGGAGCAGTTGGACAAAGGAGTGGATAACGATCTGACAGGGGGAGGGTGAATAGCTGTTTATTGGGACTGTTAGTGGCTAACCATCGGTAATGTGTAATGGTAGGCTATGTGATAACAAGGCCTGGTATGTGGGGTAAAAGACTAGGGCCCAAGGACATTGGAGAGTTCAGGACGTAAAATTATTGAATTTGATACTGGGGCTAGAGGGGTGCAGGGTCCCCTAGTAGAAGATGGGGTGTTGTTCTTCCAACTTGCGTGAACGTGTGGCGCTGGAAAAGCACAGCAGGTCAGGCAGCATTTCAGGAGCAAGAGAATCGACGTTTTGGGCATATTATTTTCATCAGGAATGCCGGGATTGTAGGGGGAGGGGGAGTAGTAAGAGGGCTGATAAATAAATAAGAGGGATGTGTGGGATTGGTGGGAAGGGAGCTAGGAAGGCAATTGGTAGATGTAGGTGGAGGGTAATGGAGAGAGGGTGGAGTGGATAATTGGAAAGGAAGATGGACAGGTGGGACAGTTCAAGAGGGTGGTGTCGAGTTGGAGGGTTGGATCTGGGATAAGGCAGGGGAGGGGAGATGAGGAAACCTTGATTCTGTGGTTAAAGGGTCCCAATGTGGAAGATGAGGTTTTCTTCCTCCAGGCGTCGGGTGGCTGGGATTTGGTGGTGGAGGTGGCCCAGGACTTGCATGTCCTTGGCGGAGTGGGTGGGGAAGTTGAAGTGTTCGACCACAGGATGGTGGGGTTGGTTGGTGCATGCATCGCAGAAATGTTCCTTGAAACATTCTGCAAGTTGTGTCCTGACTCCCCAGTGAAGAGGAGACCACATCGAAAGCAAAGGCCATAATAGGTGAGGTGTTTGGATGTGCAGGAAATTCTCTGCTGGATGTGGAAGGGTCCTTTGGAAGTGAGGGAGGAGGTGTGGGCACAGGTTTTACACTTCTTGCATTGGCAAGTGAAGGGGCTGGGAGTTGGGTTGTTGGGGAGCATGGATCTGACTTGGAATTCACAGTGAATGGTCTCTGTGGAATGCTAAAAGGAATGGAGAGGGAAATATATCTCTGGTGGAATCTGATTGTAGGTGGTGGAAATGGCAGAGGATGATGCATTGTATCTGGGTGGAAGGTGAGAACTGGGGGGTTCTATCCTTGTTGCAGTTGGAGAGGCGTGGTTCAATGTCAGAGGTGTGGGAAGTGATGGAGATACACTGGAGAGTATTGTTGACCACATGGGAGGGGAAATTGCAGTCCTTGAAATACGGGGTGTTTTGGTATGTTTCTGGAGTGTTCTGCCAGCTTGCATCAAGCTTCCCTGGAACACTGCAGTAAGCATGAGACAGATGTTGGCCAGGCAACAGACTCGTGTGTTAAAGTGACAGGCAACTGGAAGCTCAGGGTCTGTTTTGCAACAGAACGTAGATCATCAGCTGCCATTTCCAGCACCTCCACTGAGATGCTGCCAGACACAGGTTCCTGTCCCCTCCATTAACAGCTATGCACCCTCCCAGCCAGATTGTTATCCACTCCTTTGTCTTTCCTGTCTCTCTTTGGGCTCTGTCCCCACCTATTATTTACCCTTTAAACTCTATCTCCTGCAGTCCAAAGATATGCAGGTTAGGTGAATTGGCCAAGCTAAATTTCCCGTCGTGCTCAGGGAAGTATAGGTTAGGTGCATTAGTCAGGAGAAATGTCGAATAATAGGGTCGGGGAATGAGTTTGGTTGAGAAACTCTTCAGAGGGTGGGTGTGGACTTGTTAGGCCGAATGGCCTGTTACCACACTGGAGGGATTCTAATTTTCCCATCTGTTGTCGGTTCTGAGGAAGGGTCACTGGACCCGGAATGACCCTGGGTGTGTGCAGGAAGAGGAAACAGGAAAGGGGAGTTGGATCCGGTTTAGACTGGGAGGGTTTAATTACACTCTGTACATGTGGTTAGGCCTGAATTAGAAACTCTTGTCCCACCTTTACAGCAAATGGGAAAATGGCTGTGGCCCTCAGGCGGTGATGGGTCCTGGGTTATGGCCACCATCTTTATTGGGGGCAAGGTACAGCGAGGCACATGGATATGTCCTCTTCCTGGGTGGGGAAGGGGTGATTTCAAGAGGAGCATTTACACACCAAACACATACCAAGAGAAGTGTTTGCCTTCACTATTCATCTTGCATTGACTGTGAGCTTTGTTTTTTGAATTCATTTTATAGAATATTAATTGAGAATAATTGAGACAGGGATCTCAAAAGCAATTTTCTATCGTCAGCAGGTCATCAGGATCTGAATACCATTGACATTTAACTGTGGAAGGAGAAAGGTGTGTCTGTTCTTTCTGTGGGAAAGTATCTATTATTTTAAGCAAAAATTAGAAAGATGTTCAAATTAGTGGTTGGATCACCCTTGGGGTTTGTGCTCTGCAGCTGAGGAAGGAGATATTGCCCTGAGAGGAAGCACAGATTTATCCAAATTACACCTCGTCTCTTTATAGGAACTGTCAGATTTGGTCCCAGTCACCCACTTCATGATGTTAACCTGTAAACTCCTTATTTTCAATTCCCTGCAAACTTCTCATTAAAATTCCTTATGGACTCAAATTCCAGCACCATTTCAGGTGGAATGTTCCAGATTCTGACAACTGTCTGTTCATTCAGAAACTGCTGAAGTCCATGTTGACTCAGGGGTTACAAAGGGCTGAATTGAAAGATGAGGTGCTGTCCCTGAGCTCCCATTGAGATACACTGGAACAGTACAGGAGGCTGAGGGCAGTGTAGGTATGAGCAGACAATGAAAATGACAGGGCTGCACTGTGACGGCTGCTTAGCTCAATGAGAGTGTTTTGGAGTTGGATGTAAACAGACGGAGGGGAGACAGGGAGAAGGTGAACCTCAGCTTCAGTTTTATTTCAGGCCATTCAGAAATTCACATGGTCCCAATGGGAACAGCCAGTTTGTAAGTGAAACCTGCTGAGTTTTTTTTAAGCTTTTAAAAGTATAAAATGTCAGCTTAAGTAAAGATCGGGCCTTTAGATTATAATGGAAATGTTTGAAATGAAGAAAGGTTGCGAGCTCATTTAAATTCTCTTAATGAGAGTAACTAGCTGAAACAAGAGAGACATTGTGACAGGAGCCCTCAGACCTGTGGTATGCTCCTGTTGTACAATTTGGGAAATAAGGGACGCTTCCAGTCTCCCTGATGGCTGTGTGTGCAGGAAGTGTGTCCATCTGCAGCTACTGGGAAACTGCTTTTCAGACCTTGAGCTGAGAGTGGACTCACTGTTGAGAATCTGCAATACTAAGAATGTTATGGACAGCACGTTTAGTGAGTTAGTCACGCTGCAGGTGAGCGTTACACGGGCAGAAAGGGAATGGGTGACCATCAGATCAAGTAAAAGGCTCAGGAAGAAAGTGCAGGACACCCCAGTGATCATTCCCCTTCTCAAACAGATATTGTGCACCGCTTGGGATTCTATAACGGGGGGAACAGGTGGAGTGGACTCTCATGGGAAATCAGCAACAGCCAGGTTCATGACCCCACAGATAGCTCCGCTGCACAGAACTGGAGGAAGGAGAATGGCAGAGCTGTAGTGACAGGGGATCCACTAGTCAGGGTCAGAGACAGGCGTGTCTGTGGCCACAGACATGAATCCAGGACAGTGGAATTGAACCCAGGTCCATTTATTGATAAGTGCACAGACCAATAAAGGTCAGTGTCCCAAATGCAACCTTCAGCACTTGGTCATCGTGAAGCTCTACTTTCCAGAGACTGTGCACTTGTTCTAAGCCCTTCAAAAGGATTGAAGGGGATAGGGAGAAAACAGGAACAGGGTTGTGTTGTAGATCTACAAAATAACGGTCATCCTCCCCTCTCGGTCTCCCCCCTCTCTCTCCCATCCCCCATCATGCCTCTTCCCCACCACAGGGAAAAGACCTGTGTATTTACCCTATCTATGCCCCTACTGATTTTATAAACCTCTATAAGGTCATCCATCAGCCTCTGACGCTCCAGGGAAAACAGTGTATTTATCCTCTCCCTGTAGCTCAAATCCTCCAACCCTAGCAACATGCTTGTAATTCTTTTCTGGCCACTTTCAACTTTCACAATATTGTTTTGATAGGAAGGAGACCAGAATTGCACGCAATATTCCAACTGTGGCCTAACCAATGTCCTGTACAGCTGCAAGATGACCTCCCAACTCCTATACTCAGTGCTCTGACCAATAAAGGAAAGCATACTAAACACCTTCCTCACTATCCTATCTACCTGCAATTCTGCTTTCAACGAGCTATGAATCTGCACTCCAAGGTCTCATTGTTCAGCAGCACTCCCGAGGACCTTACCATTAAGTGTATACATCTGCTAATATTTGCTTTCCCAAAATGCAGCACCTCACATTTATCTAAATTAAACTCCATCTGCCAGTCCTCAGCACATTCAACCATCTGATCAAGATTCCGTTGTAATCTGAGGTAATCCTCTTCACTGTCCACTACACCTCCAATTTTGGTGTCATCTTACTAACAATACTTCCTATATTCACATTCAAATCATTGATATAAATTATGAAAATTAGTGGATCCAGCACCGATCCTTTGTGGCACCCCACTGGTCACAGGTCTCCAATCTGAAAAGCAACCTTCCACCACCACCATCTGTCTTCTACCTTTGAGCCAGTTTTATATCCAAATGGTTAGTTCTCTCTGTATTCCATGAGATCAACCTTGATAACCAGTCTCCCATGTTGAACGTCTTACTGAAGTCCATGTAGATCATTTCCACTGCTTTGCCCTCATAAATCCTCTTTTTTACTTCAAAAAATTGACTCAAGTTCATGAGAAGTGATTTCTCATACACAAAGCCGTTATTAATATCCAGGACTTAACTCTGTACATTGGGATCTGTGTCACCCAGTTATGGGTGTTAATATTCTGGATAAAGTTCACGTACACCAGGTTTGTGTTGGTGACTGTGTATTGATTCATGCTAATATAACCGACACAGGTAAGTTCCATTTGAAAGGCAGTCCCTATATCCCGAACCCCGCTCCCATCTGCTCTGTTTCCATCCCCACCATAGACAGTAAGTGGGAGGAGCTCATGGAGTTTCCATGTGAGAGAGATTGAGAAAATCTTCCCTTCTTTCCACTAGCCCACCAGGAAATGGTGATAGTGTCCTTACCTCTGAACCAGGAGGATCGGGCTCAGAGTTGAGTAACAGCATCTTTGAAAAGGCTGATTGGAAAACGAGCCCAAGCCGCCAGGCCATACTGTCTCCCAGCTGTCCCTGCCTGAGCCTCAACAGAACCTTCCTGTAGTTTCTCTCCTGTCAGACTCTCCCATTTCTCAGTTTGTTCAGGGTCCCCTCCTGCTGCTGCACTGCTCCTGTCCCTCACTCACCTGTCCACCCCGCAGTGTCATCCACATTCATTCATTGTTTACAATCTCCAGACCCGCCCCCTCCACCCTGTTGGGCAGCAGTTGCTGTCAATCACCCAGCTTCGTGTGTGATCTGGAGCATGTGCTGTAGGAGGGGAGACCAGTGCACGGGCGCAGTGCTGGGCAATTGGTGTATGTGCAGGGTGGGTCAGTGCCAGGAGGGAGGCTGTGCGTGTATGGGATTAATCTGTCATTCGCAGTTTCCTCCCTCTGGGAACAGGACCCAGGGAATTGGCCCCTGTCCCTGATATCGTGACAAGTGGTCAGCTATCAGTGCGGGGAGCATTTTGCAGAAAGTTATCAGAACTCGTGTGAAGATTCAGGAATGTTATGGAAAGGAACACAGATGGGCCTGCAATTAAAGTTCTAATTTGGTTCATCTTAGTTCAATCAGATATGACTTGGCCAGTGTGTGCAGGATGGTTCTCATCAGAGGGTCCGTGTGGGGGGAAATAAATAAAATGTTCCAGATTGGGGCAAAAAAATCAGTTTGGTTCTGACCAGGAAGGAAACCTGGGAGGTGGGGGAAGGATTCACCAACAGCCAGGAGGCTCCGAGTCAGACTCATTGATTTGATTAGATTAGATTTCCTACAGTGTGGAAACAGGCCCTTCGGCCCAACCAGTCCACACCAACCTTCAGAAGAGTAACCCACCCAGACCCATTTCCCTCTGACTAATGCACCTAACACTATGGGCAAGTTAGCATGGCCAATTCACCTGACCTGCGCATATTTGGATTGTGGGAGGAGACCTTTTTTTGGTTCTTAGTCTGCAGGCAGGAGCGAGGAAGCTGATTTCAAAGAGAAGAGAGTGTGTGTGAGGACTGGGTGTGGAGGAAAAGGGGTGAGGAGATTGGTTTGGATTTCAGTTCACAGAAGAGAGCAATTGTGAGACTGAGATTTAAAGCTTTGGGGGAACATAGAACCTACAATTTAATACTATCACTGTCTTATGAATTTCCATCCTGTGTTAACGGTGGTGACCTGTTTTCTCTGTTGTAGGGTTCTGAAAGGGTGGATTTGTGGATGAGAAATTCAAATTAAACTTCACGTTCCGTTTTGATAGTTACTTGATCCGTGCCGATCTGAATATCATTGGCCTTTTCATGTGGAAGGAAAGGTGTGTATTCTGTCCATGGGCGAATATTTCAAATGTCAGTGTGACTGGAAAACATTACTGAGACACAGCCAAGTCCATGTTAGTGTGGTGAGTGTGGAGAGAGAGTTCATTTGTTGTTAAAAGTCTGAAGAAACATGGCACATTTCCCAGGAACAATTAAGCTACAGATTTGTTTTGTATGAGGACAAATGTTTAATTAACCATGCAACCAGAAAGACACAAGGATGCCTGCACCATGGAAAATGCTATGAAAACAGGATTGTTGTAAAGGAGTTAATTATCGATCATGGCTTGTAATCCATTGACGTTGTCACGTTGGTTCCAGTGCCATGGGGAAACACTGGAAATGTGATGAGTGCAGTGTTGGTTTCAGTTATTAAACTGGGAAAAGTGCATAAGAAATTTACGAGAATTTTTGCCAGGACTCAGGGGTCTGAATTATAGGGAGAGGTTGGACAAGCGAGGATTATTTTTTTTGTTCAGAGCAGAGGCTTGGATAAGGTGATTGCACTCCGTCTCTTTCCCAGGGAATCAAGGAGTGGAGGGCATCAGTTTAAGGTCGGAGGAGAAATTATGAAAGGGAACCTGAGGGTCAACAGTTCTACACAGAGGGTGGTATGAAGATATGGAATGAGGTGCCAGTGGAAGTGGTTGAGGTGGGTACATTAACAACATGTAAAAGACATTTGGACAAATACATGGACAGCAAAGGGTCAGAAGCAGATGGGCCAAGTGGAGGGAAATGGGGTTAGTGTGGATGGACATTCTGGTCGGCATGGGCCAGTTTGGGCCAAAGGGCCTGTCTCTGCTGTAGGATTCTGACTCCAAGTATATTTACTATTTCTCCCGCTATCTCTGCTAGCACCCTGGGATGTATTCCATCAGGGCAAAGAGATTTGTCCACCTTTTAGCTCCATTAGCTTGCCCAGCTCTAACGCTTTCGTGATGATGGTTGTTTCTTGGTCCTCACCTTCCTCAGTTTCCTTATCAATTACTGGCATGTTCTTCATATCCTCCACTGTGAAGACTGACTGCTGTGTCCTCATAATCCTGAACCCTGCTGGATAGGAATAACTGGGCACAGAACTCTGAGAGGTCTTCTTTGAGTCTTTATTGATGAGACACGGCAGTTACCTGGATAGTGTACATGCAGAACACCTCCAGGCAGCATCAGGTAACTCCCCGCCTGTCCAATGTGCCACTACCATTCTTATACCTTTGTGGTTTGTGGTTTTGAATGGACGCTGTCTCTCAATATTATCTCCATGGCAACGGCAGTTCGAAAGTAGAGTTCAGTTCAGCACTTTGTGGTTAAACCACATACCCCTCCCCCACGCCCCTGGCTCAGTCACGTATCTGACAGGCACTTCAGTTTCAGTGGGGCTGTCTGTCAGGATTCTGATGTGGAAGAACTGGTGTTGGAGCGGGGTGGGCAAAGTTAAAAACCACACATCACCAGGTTATAGCCCAACAGGTTTATTTGGAAGTACAAGCGTTTGGAGTGTGCTGTGATTTGTAACTTGATCAGCATTATCTCTATGGTAACAGTTAAGTGCTTCAACAATTACAGAGGCCATATGTTCCCAACACAATAGGCTCCCCTCTAGCAGGGTAAACTGCTATTCTGGCCCTGGGGATAGCGACTCAATCCCATCTCGCTTTCTGTTGATCTTTAAAGTTTTTCTCATCTCCTAGTTTCTCCTTGGTCTTTGCCAATTTGTATGTTTACTATTTCAATTTGATAGACTCCCTTATTTCCTTAGCCACCCATGGCAGATTACTCCTTTTCCTACAGTCCTCCCTTTTCACTGATATATACTTTTGCTGAGCAGTTTGAAAAATTGCTTTGATATTCCTCCACTGTCTGTCAACTGTCCCACCCTAAAGTCTTTGCTTCCAGTCTACATTAGCCAACTCCTGCCTCATCCTATTGTAGTCTCCTTTATTTAAGCACAGGATCTTGGGACTGGATTTAATCTTCCCGCTTTCCAACTGTATTCTAAATTCAACCATACTTATCACAAGTCTTTTATCAGATTACGAAGTGAGGGAATGTTACCTGGGTGTTTTTGTTTTCATCTTCAGAGACCTTGGCTTTGTAATAAAGTACAGGATAGATATTCAAAACAGAGTATTCTGGATGGTGTGAGTGTACTACACAGTCTAAAACCATACATCACTGTCTCCCCTCAGTTTACATGATTTGGAGATGCCGGTGTTGGACTGGGGTGTACAAAGTTTAAAAACTCACAACACCAGGTTATAGTCCCTCAGGTTTAATTGGAAGCACACTAGATTTCGGAGCGTTGCTCCTTCGTCATGATCCAATTAAACCTGTTGGACTATAACCTGTCTGTTGTGTGATTTTTAACTCACCTCAGTTTAAAAATGTAAAATCATTATCTCCCACATGCTTCCTCACTATCTAAGTTTGGAACGCTAATCCACCTGACTATCCTGCTTTTTCCAAAAATCTCCTATGGTGAAGGTGGTGAGTTTTGGGTTCAGCTTTCCAGTTATTACCGTAAGAAGATAAGCATTGGACACAGGAAAGGCAATGCAGCCCTTCGAACCAGCTCCACCATTTTATACGGTGATGATTGAGCTCACCTCTGTCTCAGCTGGAATTTCCCACTTGCTCCCTCTCTCACCCTTCATCTCATTGCAAATTCAACATCTGTATCTCTTCAGTAAATTTGCTCATTGTCCTGGCATCCACCGCATTTTGAATAGGGCATTCCACAGATTCACAACACATTGAGATAAGTACATTCTTCTTCATGAGAATAGAATAGAGTCCCTACAGTGCAGAAACAGGGTATTCATTCATGGAGTCCACACCAACCCTATGATGAGCATCCCATTCAGACTCACCCTTTCCCTGTATTTCCCATGGTTAATGGCTTAACCTGCACAGACATGGACACTGGGAATTTCGCATAACCAATCCACTTAACCTGCACATCTTTGCACTGTGGGATGAAACTGGAGCACCCAGAGGAAACCCGCACAGACACGGGGAGAACGTGTGAACTCCACACAGTTGCCTAAGGCTGAATCAAATCCTTGTCCCTGACGCTGTGAGTCAGTAATACTAAGCATTGAGCCACCTCTGCTTAAAATCTGCTCCTCCTCTTAACCACCCCACGCCCCAGTTGGCTGAATCTATATTCCCTACATCAGAAAATCAGGTTGTGGAAGCAGATGTCTCAGTAAAACCCAGTGACAGTCCATCTGTTCTGTGTGTCTGAATGGGGATCCGATACACAACACCCTCCAGTCCACACTATTCATTAACTTTCCAGAGACAGGGCTCCAGTGGCTTCATGGGGACTACAACTCCCACAGTCCCTGAGGCAGGGACCACACATGTGTGGGGAAACCTGGCAATGTACATATACAGAATGTGGGCGGGTTTTGGAGCATGTGCTTTGGGTAAATATACTTTGTGGAAAGTTTTTCACACTGTGATTGGCTGGAGGAGGAATGTATCTGCTCATAGTATTGATTCACCCAGGTAAATAGTGCGGTGAGGAAGGCATATGGTGTACTGACTTTTATTGGTAGAGGAATTGAGTTCCGGAGTCCTGAGGTCATGATGCAGTTGTATAAGACTCTGGTGCGGCCGCATCTGGAATATTGTGTGCAGTTTTGGTCGCCATACTATAGGAAGGATGTGGAGGCACTGGAACGGGTGCAGAGGAGGTTTACCAGGATGTTGCCTGGTATGGAAGGAAGATCGTATGAGGAAAGACTGAGACACTTGGGGCTGTTTTCATTAGAGAAAAGAAGGTTTGGGGTGACTTGATTGAGGTGTACAAGATGATTAGGGGGTTAGATAGGGTTGACAGTGTGAACCTTTTCCCGCGTATGGAGTCGGGTATTACAAGGGGGCATAGCTTTAAATTAAGGGGGGTAGATATAGGACTGAAGTTAGGGGTAGGTTCTTCACTCAGCGAGTCGTAAGTTCATGGAATGCCCTGCCAGTAGCAGTGGTGGACTCTCCCTCTTTATGGGCATTTAAGCGGGCATTGGATAGGTATATGGAGGATAGTGGGTTAGTATAGGTTAGGTGGGCTTGGATCGGCGCAACATCGAGGGCCAAAGGGCCTGTACTGCGCTGTATTCTTCTATGTTCTATCTTTTGGAGGAGGAGGTCAAAGTGTCACTACTCCCATGTAGGACCACTCTCCATCCCCAATTCATTGTAATGGTGGGAATCAACTAATGGGAAACAAAGAAGGATCTGACCCATTCTCCCAGACTGAGGGTTCCTCTTCTGTCCAGGACCTACCACCTCCCTGTCTGTTTCCTTTTGTTTCGTTCTGCTGTTACATTATCGACTTGCAGCAACTGAAGGGAAAGGAAGTGAACCCAGAAAGGGTGCAGAGTCTAACCAGGGGCGGGAAGTGGTGGCATGGATCTGTTTGTCAGTAACTCCATGAGAATGGGGAGGGTGTACATTAGGGGGTAGCAGAGTCAGAATGGTGGGAGAGAGTAAGTGGGCTAGTGGGTTACAGCTTTGAGGGAAGAAAAGGGAAAAAGATATTCCAGAGAAACAGGAATTGTCTGTTCTGAATTTCTAATCTGTACATATTCCTTTATTCAGGGTGCTAGATGGTGAAGATTTGCAGACTGAAATCTCAAAATCAAGTGCAGATCATGATTAAGTTAAACAACATTTGAAGAAGCAAAGATAGAGAGTCACTCGGCCAAAATCCTGCAACACTCTCCTCCCAGCATTGTCGGTCTATCTGCACCAAATGGACTGTGAATGGTACCAGACAGCAGCTCACTACCATCTTCTCAAGGGTAACTAGAGATGGGGTATAAATGCTGGCTGAGCCAGTGATGCCCATATCCTGGAAATGGTTTATCTCTCGTGTTGCTGAAACCCAGTTGATGTTACTGCAGGATGATGAGGGATGCTGAGTGCATCCTCCAGGAGGCAGCACCATCACATTAACCCTGCCTACACCCACACAGTAACACAGCAACATCACTGGAACAAAAGGCAGTGAAACCAAAGGAGGACTTCGATATAGTTCTTCGAGGTAAAGCCATGAAAGGGGATTGGAACACAGCAGGAACAGGAGACTGAGCTGGGTGGTCAGCTGTTTCCCATTGAATGGTGGAGCAGGATTGAAAGGCTGAATGGCCTCCTCCTGCTGCTATCTCCCAGGTATGTATATAGTCATGGAGCCCGGGTAGGAAGGAGTAGGCAGGGATTCTCCAGGAGATTGCACTTCCATAACAGTTTTCAGTGAGGGATGGTTTGATGGATTTTATTTAACTATTGTCTTTTACATTAAAAAAACAAATTTGCAAACCTTGTGTTAAAGATTATTCCACAATAAATAAAAGTAAAAGAATTGAAACTATCTGAACATAACAGTTTTTAAAATTTCAAATGCCCTTTAGAACAAAATCATGTCTATTCCCGGACACCATCACTTTCCAGTTACTCAGGCTCCAGGGAAATATTCCCTCCCTGTCTGAACCTTTGGTTTGATTTAACTGCTTTTCAGTTCTCATTCTGTGAGCTGTGAAGTGTTCTTTCTCCCCCCTTTCTCCTACCCAGACGTGTTATCACACACAGCTGAGCAACCTTCCCATCATCAAAATCATCATTGCATCATTTTGCTTTTGGTTAATCACCCGCAGTAAACCACCCGTGTAACCAATTGAATATTTATAAACAAGGCCCATGACGAGCAAAGCAAACCATTACAAGTGACAGAGTGAGAAGGGACTAAATCAAAGTAGAGTTGGGGGTGAGGGGGCAGTGGTGGAGATAAAGCACTGTATCCCCTGTGGTGTCCACCTCTATCTGAAGGCATCGAGAGTATTGATACACACCACATGCTCCTTTTTCCAAGGACACCCTGCTGTGTAGCCTTTATGCTCAATCATAGAATAGAATTCAAAGTTTGTGAGAAGATTTGTAGCTCGGGTGCTGTCTTTGGGCTGTGGGAGGAAACCAGAGCACCTGGAGGGGACCACATTATCATGGGGAGAATGTGGGAACTCCACATTGACCAAGGCTGGTCTCCAACCTTGTACGTGGTTCTGTGAAGCAGCAGTGCTATGATCATAATTTAAATCAAAACAGATGATCATTGCTTATTGTCACATTGTTGTTTGTGGAGACTTACTTCCCAGAGAGACACCCTGAGGTTCAGAAAGTGGCAATATAAATTCTGTCAACACCAGCCCAGTTAATGTGATTAACAACCACAACATCAATACTCCAATAGTGTCATCATGAACAAGGTCCACTCCTGACCCTGATGAACAGTAACGTCAGAATCAGAGTCCTGCAGTGATGTGTGAACTCACACGGAGCAGGTGGGTGACCACTTACTGGACTTTCAGTTGTCTTGAAGACTCAACAAATTCCTTGTCACACAAAGAGGTGAACACTTCATACCCAATGTGAACCCGCTGGGGTCTCAGGGAGTGGGATGAATCACTGAATCCCTTGCCACACACTGAGCATTTGAATAGCCTCTCCCCCTCTGTGGGCTCACTGGGGTCTCAGGGGGCAGGATGAATCACTGAATCCTCTCTCACACACATCCGTCTGAATGGCCTCTCCCCCTGCGTGGGCTCACTGGGGACTCAGCAGGTGATACATTTGAGTGAATCTCTCCCCACACACTGGGAGCATGTGAATGACCTTTCCCCAGAGTGAGCTCTCTGGTGTTTCAGCAGATCAGAGTGTATCCTTTCTCACACATTGAGCAGGTGTAGGGTCTAAATCCACTGTGCCATCTCTGGTGCCTCAGCAGATTGTAAGATCGAGTAACCCAATTCCCGTACATGAGGCAGGTGAGCGGCCTCTACACAGTGTGAGTGTGTCGGTGAGTGTCTACTGGGAGGGGTAGGTCATTTCCTTCCCCCAATCCTCATGTTTGCATACCCTCGCCCTGGTCCCGTCATAATGGTGTCTTCCCAGATCACATGACCAGTTAAATATTCGACCACATGCGAAACATGGGAATGATTTCTCTGGGCTGGGAATGCCGCTTTCCCCTTCCTGATGAACAATAAGGATCAGGACCTGCGGAATTGGATGACTCTGCAGTTGATGTGATGTTAAAGCTGAGTTTCCCATCTGGGAACTCTCTCTCTCTGTAAAACAATTTTTCCCTATCATTATTACACCTCCCAACACCAGCTCTCCCTTCAGTTCTCCTGAACTTCTAAATTTGGACTAATGCAATGATCTCAGTAATGTGCCTTTCTCTCATTTGTTTCTGAAAGTAAATTAGGACCATTTTGAATAACTTTGCACACTTTACTAGAAGAACCCACACCTATTCTATTATTTAAACGTCTTAACCCATGAGAAATTTATTACCTGCTCCAATTACAGTTATAATGCTCTGACCACTTCTACGGAGCCAGTGCAGGTCAATTCTAACAGTTATCAATAAATTGTACCTGAACAGGATGTCCCACAACAGGAAGTGCCCTTGAGTTGTGTTTTTTTCTTAAAGCCCCTCATGTGTCTGGCAATCTGGCAATACAGTTGAAGATATTTTATACAGTAACCTTACAGTCTCAATTGCCAGTTCCAATCCATGAAGCAGCCAGTTACATGTACCAGTTACTTGAATTCTGACGACAGCATTGCCCTGGCAGGAGAGATTGAAGAGCATGAAACTGTCTTCTCTGGAGTATCTAAGAAACACTTGAAATGAACAAAATTCTTCAAGAGCTCGATAGGACAGATACAGGAAGGATGTGCTCCCAGGCTGGTGTGTCTGGAATGAAGTCAGCACTAACTGTAATATCTTTACCCAGCATCCTCTTTAGCTGTATAAATGTTTAAGATGTATTTGTTGCTCTAATTCCATTCTCTTGATCACTCCCGTTTGTAACTGCTGTAGTGTTGGGGGCCATGCAAATTGATAACATTTGATTCAATCCATCCCAACACCCCTCTGTGTCTGTGTCTCACTTTTGTTCACCGAGACCATCATTCAATCTGACCCCTTCACCATCCCTGCTCTGATATTTCCTTAGGGACTCAGAATGAAAAGTTCACAGAAGGACAAAAGAGGCTGATTGGCTCATCACCTCACTGAATGCCATTCTTTACCTTCACCCCATAAACCTTCCCATTCGTCCTCTTCCAATAACTGTTCAATTCGATTCGCTTCATTGTACCTGACTCCACCACACTCTTTGGCAGTGCATTCCTGACCATAAACTTTCTCTGCATGAAATTATTTTGTCTCATGTCACATGCGCTTCCCTTGTCAATCCCTTTCCATCGGTGCCTCCTCATTATTGATTCTACCATGCATGCGAATAGTTTGTCCCAATCAACTCTCACTGGATCCCTCTTGGAGGTATCTTTACCCAGTATCCCCCGGGATGGTGAATATCATCTCTTCCTGTCACAGGAGACCAGTGCGAGACCATTCAGGTGCTCTCACTGTAGGATTGGGTTCAGTACACCATCCAGCCTCACTGTACTCCAGTGAATACAGACTGGGGAGAGGCCATTCACTTTCTCTGAGTGTAGGAAGCAATTCACTCAGATATCCAGCTTGATGAAACAACAGCAAGTTCACAAGGAACCACAGCGATTGGATTTGTTTTGTTTGTTCGTGGGATCACAGCATCACTTACTGGGGCAGCATTTGTCATCCATTCTGACTGCCCAGGAAATGGTTCAGAGTCAACCACATTATTCAGGATTCACATGTTAGCTGGTCAAGGTCAGAATTAATAATTTCCCAGGCCCAATGACATGAAGAGTTGATTTCTGGTCTATTATCCTATTTCGGAAATAATAATGAATAATTTTTGCAGTTGAATTAAAAGTGCAAGACAAAAATGGGTTTTATTCTGATTGAGCATGTCCTCCTGTTTTCTCAGTTTCTATTGACAATCTCATTCCCCTCGCACCAGAACTTGTTCCACTCTCCACAGATGCTGCCAGATCTGTTGAATTTTTCCAGCAATGTCTGTTTTTGTTTCTGATTTCCCAGCATTTGCAGATGGTTAGTTTTTCATATTCATCTTGTCTGTTGCAGAGGAGTTTATTGATGAGTTTGGAGGGTTTTGAAAATTGCAAGTTAAGCCACAAATCAGCCATGATCCATTGAATGGCAGAGCAGGGTTGAAGGGCTGAATGGCCTCCTCCTGTTCCAATGAAAGTTGTCCACCTGCAGCTTTTGGCAACATTTCCCCTCACTGTTCACTTCACCTCCATGTCTAACACACTGTTACTGACTGAACAAATTTCCTGTGTTTGAGCTAAACCTGCTAATGTTCAGTGGCTCCCTGTCTTGCCACCCGGGTTTAACTCTCATTGTGGAATGCTGTCTCGTATTACTGCGGGAATGCCCACAAAGGACTCAGCCTGGAGTCTGTATCCCCTGGGATCCAGAAACCCAGTTTATTTCCTTCTTCCTCTTTCTTTCTGGCTATTGAACTCTCGGTTTCAATCCATTCTCCTGTCATGCTCTTCAACATGTCCGTGTGAGTGGGCTAGAGGCAGCTGGGATTTAATGAAGGGAAGTTAGGATTAGACGGAAGCACGAGGAGAGGTGACAGCAAAGACCATTCTCATTGTAACGGCAGAGTTTCCCCATGACCCAGTGAGTGGTGAGGCACCTGAGATTGTTGAAGAGGCCAATTCAATCAGGGATTTGGGAAAACACTCAGACACTGACCTACCCATCTGATTGTTAACTCAGACAGAAATACAAAAGAAAGATACACATTTAGATAGCAACGTTGACTTGGGGCAATGAACCATGCTTCAGACCCAAACTCAAATCTCTGAACCCTCAAAAACAAAGCTTCCTACTTATGCCAGGTTGTCCCTCAGCCTCCTCTTTTCTTGAGAAAAACATTTTGAGTTGTTAAGCCTTTACTCGTGATTATAACCTCTATGTTCCTGTAAGATTTGTGATGAATCCTTTATTATTTTTCTGTTCCTTGTGAGTGATGCCAGCAGCAGAAACAGTTCCTGACCTATGTGGGTTTCGGTTGGTGTATTTGTATTTACACCCTCACCCTCACGTACAGTGTGAAATTGCTGTAAAACGAAGGAAAGGATTGAGTGAGAACCAACAGAAACACAAAGGCAGCATGTCTACCTGAGCTGAATGAACCTGCCATTAGGAAAACGTTATGACAATCACAACTAGTTAGAGTCACAGAATCCCGTAGGTGCAGAAAGAGGCTATTCTATCTATCGAGCCTGCAATGACCTGCTTTCCCACCCTACCTCCATAACCCAACCCGCTAAACCTGCACACTACAGGCCATGTTAGCACAGCCAATAGAGCAAACCTGCATATCTGTGGGAGGGTCATAGATTACATCCAAATGTGCGGAATTGCGGGTGAAGGTTCACGAATACTTCAATCTGACATAAATGCTCTTTTTAAAAATAAAATCTGGGGGAAACTGCAACCAGAAAGATTTCCAATTATCTCTGGAGGAAGAGAATTCAAAACTCGTGCCATTGACCAAGGGGACACAGTGAAAGTTACAGTGGTCTGGGAACCTTGTGAGTAAGGTGGGGATGAGACAAGGACAAATAGACAGTCTGTCACATGGGGGAAGGCAGAAGAGATTAAATTGCAGAAATGGTAGTCCATCAAGGCCATGGGGAATGGAGTTAGGGCTGGGAAAGAAACCAGGAAACAAGGTGAGCAGCTGTCAAAGAAACATATTGAAAAAACAGATTATAACAACATAGAGGGCAGAGTACGCAGTCTGAAGTTATTGCTCTGAATGATGAGGACAGAACGCTGTAAAGCCTGGGTAATTCTATTACAGCCAACACATACAAGATGGGCCAAGTGGCCTATATCTGTGCTGCAAATTTCTGATAAATTTATTCCGACATTTAGAGTTCAAATCTGATGATGCTCATAAATTCTGAAATTTGACTGGAGTTTAATATTCTAGGGAAATGTCAAATAAATCACAATGATCCCTTTTCTGCAGACTTTAGTCCATTGCCCTGCATGTTCCAGCATTTCAGTTACATCCATGTCCTTTTATTCTAATGTGATGCTGGTTACTGCCTCTGCCACCTGTCTCCCACCATCTCCGAGTTAAATGAGTTCTTCCCCCGACCTTTCTGAGAATTAGTTTCAATCTAAAACTTCCAGTTACCGACCTCTCTGTTATAAATAGCTCCTTCCTATCCACTCGATCTAGATTCCTCAGCATTTTATCACTTCAATTATATCTCAGCTCATCTTCCTCAGACAACATCCCTAGCCTATCCAACCTTTCCTCAGAGCAGAAATTTTCCAATTGTAGAAACATTCTGATCAATCTCTTCTGTACCCTCTCTGGTGTGATCACATCAACCCTGGAATGTGGAGATCAGAAATGTGTACTGTACTTTAGCTGTGGTCAAACGAGCGTTCCTGACATTTTCCATGTCACCTCCGTGTTCTTGTGGTTGTCGCTCAGACAAGAAGTGTCCTGGCTTTCCCACATGGAACTGGATATGCACTCCATGAGGCTGGAATTCCCTACCATATGTCTATTTGTTAACTAATCATAAATTAACTTCAGATTAAAACAAGATTATCAGCTACCCACCAATCAATTTCTTCCATTATACTCAAGCCACCTTACTTTTTAAAATCTCTTTAAAATTATTACTATCTAAACACAACAGACTTTAATTTGCTGATCAAGTATTTGATGTCTCCACTGTTACAATCACTCGAAGGTTATCTTGACCTTCAGCTACATTTGGTGAATTGAAAACTGATTGTAAATATATGAATATCAAACGGACTTGGGTTTTATGATAATTAATCCAGTCTGACATTCTTGTTAGTTAATATCTTGAAGAGAACTGTCCTCAGAACTCCAGCTGTGCTCTGACCTCATTCACAACTGGATGTGGTTGGACTGCAGATCTTAGATCTGTTCTGTTGTTTCCCGGATTGCTTCACTCTGTCTATCACTTGCTGCTTATGCTGTTTGGCACACAAGTAGTCCTCTTTGGTAACTTCATCAGGTTAATACCTCACTTTTAGGTGTTCGTGCTGCTGTTACTGACATGCCCTCCGGAATTCTCTCAGTTGAATGAGGATTGATACTCTGGTTTGATGGTAAGAGGCAAGGAAGGGAATATGCTGGGCCGTGATTCCTTAAGTTTTGTTGGAGTACAATTCTACTGCTGTTGGTGGAAGGAAAGAGCTAGACTCTTGCACTGTAAGCCGTATATGCAAGAAGCTACATGCAGTATCATGAACACTGATAGGCCAAGAAATGAAATGCGAGCATCACTGTACAATGATGTAGGATCACAACTGCAGCAAGGGGAGATTAAGATCCAACGTGACCTAGGAGTAGGGAAAGAAGCAGCTGATCAGAATGTCTCATTCATAGTCACAAAGAGACTCTGTGAGATTATTGTACTGTTGGAGGTGAGGATGGAGGAGTTTGGGGAGATGGAGAGCCCTTCAAAAGAAACTAATCTGCCTGAGAGTTCTGGGAGCGACTTGATTGCCATGCATTTAATAGAAAGTTAATTGAAACTGTTTTATCCCCCAAAGATAACAAGACAATAGAAACAAACCCCAGAATACATGGTTCAGAGGTGGATGTCAATAGCCCATCAGCATCCAACTCCTGCAATCATTGAGCAAACGTATGTGTGATTACCCTGTTCTGATGAACCAGAAAATCACTGTTCCCTCTGTGCAGATGGACAGCGATGTGGGGAAGTATTGGCCGAGCGGTATTGTCGCTAGACAGTTAGTCCAAAGCCCCAGATAAAGTTCTGAAGACCTGGGTTCAAGGCCTGCTGCAGCACTTGGAGGAATTTGATTTCAATTAAAAAGAATTCTGCAATTTAAGAATCTAATGATGACCATTAATCGATTGTCAGATAAAAACATCTGGTTCAGTAATGCCCTTTCAGGAAGGAAGCTGCCATCCTTACCTGGTCTGGCCAACATTGTGACTTCAGACCCACAGCAATGTGGTCGACTCTTACCTGCCCGCTGGGCAATTAGGGATGGGCAGTAAATGCTGCCTGGCCAGCAATACCCTCACCTGTGAATGAATACAGGAAAATAAAAGTCTCTACTCAGTGTGATTTTGTACACATTCAACGATGTTGTGAACATTTCCAAAGCTAAGTTCTCTATGTGCAAAACTTTATGCCAAAACTTTATGCCAAAACCATTGTTCATTACTTGGGGCGAACAAGAGAAAAAGAATCAACTTGTGGTTATGAGTAAATTCACTGGTGTCTCAGCAGGATAAATGCCTGAGCGAATCCCTCCCCCCTTCTCCCCTTCTCCCCCCCCCCCAATTCATACACACACAGAACAGGTGAACAGCTTCTCCCCAGTCTGACTGGTTTGGCCAGTTTCCAGGTGGGATAGGTACAGAATTCCCTTCTGGCATTCCCCACATTTCCAGAGTCTGTCCCTAGTCTGGCTGCACTGGTGTTTTGCCATTTCAGATAAATGCTAGCAGACTGTTACACACACCGTTAGCCCGCCCCCTCTCCCCCACCCCAGAACCCAGTATAAAGAAGTAAACATTATCTCCTGTGGTGGACGGACAGCCTGTGTTGGACTGAGTAGGAACACTGAGCAGATTTATCTAAATGACAATTTAATTGGTGACCAGAGCAAGTTAAGTAGGTCCAAATAAAATGCACAGAAAGAGGCCTATCAAATCCAAGCTGGCTCTCTAGCAGAATCCAACATTCTCATTCCCCATCCGTCCCCCAAACTCTGCGTTTTTATTTCCCTCAGATCTGATCTAATTGTTTTTATCAATCATTCATCTTCTCTGCTTGCACCACCGTAATAGGCAGCATGTTCGGCAATATTTCCAGCCAATACAGCAGAGACACTTACTCATCTCCCACTGTCTCAAAACCTCACATCTGGTCTTAATTCTTGTGCCATCACCTATCAAATACAGATATTTTTGTCTGCTATATCTAGGTCTGTTATAAACTTATACAGCTTTATCAAAAATGTATTTAACTTGTTTATTTCAAAGAAAATAGCAATCTCTTCAAATCAATTCAGTGACTGCATTTTCTTCATCAGTGAACCACTCCAGTAAGTATGTACTCCCCACCCTGAAGATCATTCATATCCTTCCTTGTTAATGTCTGTTTTGTTCCACAAATCCAGACGACACAAGTTTTCTGTACAACAGCAGTAGCTTTATTATCGGACAGCTGGCAAGAATTTCAAAGCATCTCTAAAGTAGCCGAGTGTCTACTTGTACAAACTCATCTCCACGAATCTCTGCCTTACCCACAGAGATAGTATATTTAATAAGAATTAAACAAAGGCATATCTCCCACCCACAGCTTCCAACCTCATAGTCCGGGAACCTCCCACTCCCCCACTGCCCGGTTCTACCTCCTTCCCAACATACACAAGCCTGACCACTCTGGCCGACCCATTGTCTCAGCATGCTCCTGCCCCACTGAACTCATCTCTACCTACCTCGACACTGTCCTATCCCACCTAGTCCAGGAGCTCCCCTCATACGTTCGTGACACCACCCATGCTCTCCACCTCCTCCCAGACTTCCGTTTCCCTGGCCCCCCACGCCTCATTTCACGATGGCTATCCAATCCCTCTTCACCTCCATCCGCCATGACCAGAGCCTCCAAGCCCTCCGTTTTTTCCTTTCCAGAGGTCCCCAACAGTGCCCTTCTACCGACACTCTCATTCGCATGACCGAACTGGTCCTCACCCTTAACAATTTCGCCTTTGAATCCTCCCACTTCCACCAGACCAAAGGGGTAGCCATGGGCACAGGTATGGGCCCCAGCTATGCCTGTCTCTTTGTTGGCTACATAGAGCAGTTGATCTTCCGTAATTACACTGGCACCACTCCCCACTTCTTCCTCCGCTACATTGATGACTGCATTGGCGCCACCTCGTGCTCCTGCGAGGAAGTTGAGCAATTCATCAACTTCACCAACACATTCCACCCTGACCTTAAATTTACCTGGACCATCTCTGACACCTCCCTCCCCTTCCTGGACTCTCCATCTCCATTAATGACGACCAACTTGACACTGACATTTTTAACAAACCCACCGACTCCCACAGCTACCTGGATTACACCTCTTCCCACCCTATCTCTTGAAAAGATGCCATCCCATATTCCCAATTCCTCCACCTCCGCCGGATCTGCTCCCAGGAGGACCAGTTCCACCACAGAACACACCAGATGGCCTCCTTCTTTAGAGACCGCAATTTCCCTTCCCATGTGGTTAAAGATGCCCTCCAACGCATCTCGACCACATCCCGCACCTCCGCCCTCAGACCCCACCCCTCCAACCGTACCAAGGACAGAACACCCCTGTTGCAAACCTTGCACCGCACCAATCTTCGCATAAACCAAATCATCCGCCGACATTTCCGCCACGTCCAAACAGATCCCCCCACCAGGGATATATTTCCCTCCCCACCCCTTCCCACCTTCCGCAAAGACCGTTCCCTCCGTGACTACCTGGTCAGGTCCACGCCCCCCCCCCCCCCCCCCACAACCCACCCTCCCATCCTGGCACTTTCCCCTGCCACCGCAGGAACTGTAAAACCTGCGCCCTCACCTCTATCCAAGGCCCTAAAGGAACCGTCCACATCATCAAAGTTTTACTTGCACATCTTTCTAATATCATTTATTGTATACGTTGCTCCCGATGCGGTCTGCTCTACATTGGGGAGACTGGGCGCCTCCTAGCAGAGCGCTTTAGGGAACATCTCTGGGACACCCGCACCAATCAACCACACCGTCCTGTGGCCCAACATTTCAACTCCCCCTCCCACTCTGCGGAGGACATGGAGGTCCTGGGCCTCCTTCACCGCCGCTCCCTCACCACCAGACGCCTGGAGGAAGAACGCCTCATCTTCCGCCTTGGAACACTTCAACCCCAGGGCATCAATGTGGACTTCAACAGTTTCCTCATTTCCCCTTCCCCCACCTCATCCTAGTTTCAAACTTCCAGCTTAGCACTGTCCCGATGACTTGTCCGACCTGCCTAGCTCCTTTTCCACCTATCCACTCCACCCTCTCCTCCCTGACCTATCACCTTCATCTCCTCCCCCACTCACCCCTTGTACTCTATGCTACTCTCTCCCCACCCCCGCCTTCCCCTCGCTTATCTCTTCACACTTCAGGCTCACTGCCTGTATTCCTGATGAAGGGATTTTGCCCGAAACGTCGATTTCGAAGCTCCTTGGATGCTACCTGAACTGGTGTGCTCTTCCAGCACCACTAATCCAGAAAGGCATATCAGTCGCATGGGCGATTGCCTTTACATAGTTTAAAGCTGGTAATTATGAATTTACAAAGCTTGAATGCCAATGTCGTGTGATAACTTGTGATGGATTACAGAAACTGATTATCGTATTGTCCATGATTATGTGTTGACGGGAAGAAATTAAGGCAGAAGGGTTCTTCTTTCAGTAAATGGGGGATTCACTTACCTATGCTAATATGGAGGGGAAGTGAGACAATGAGAGCAGGAGGCAGTTTAACAGGGTTGTGCCCAGGGCTCTCAGTCTTGTCTGGAAAGGGCAAATTGCTCTGTCTGGGGTTATGGTGGAATCCACATGTGTGGCTCCAAGAGGGTCTATTTCGAAGATACGGTCTGCCTCACCCCTACTGAGGTGTTCAGTCTGTATTGGAAGAGTACAGGCCTTGTACTCTTACAATACGGCAATAAGACCTTTGGCAGGAGAATGTTTAACCCTTGAGTCACCAATGCATCCTGAAAGAGAAGCAAGTATGGAACAGGCCCCTCTGTGGTATGTTAACTTCCTCATCCTGACCAGGAATCTGTTGACCACATTTGGATGCAATGATTGACTGTGACCTAACTAGAACTTTGTCAACGGTCAGCATCTTTTGCATGAGTATGTTATCATTCCCTCTATTAATGAAGCCCAGCATCCTATACATTTACTCAAAACACTTTACGTTCTCTCTCCATTAAGGATTTGTACACATTGTCCCCCATTCCTGCTGTCCTGCTCCCTGTGTCTGTGCCATTCAAATATATATTGCCTTTCAACATTGCTTCTCTGAAAATGCATCAACTTACTGTGTGTTCGAAAGAAGAGACACATTATACTCAAAATATTCTCTCTCGCTCCACACATTCTCCCCCCTAGAAAACAGAACAGTACAGCACCGGAATAATCGGCCCACCATGTCTGTGCTGATCATGATGCTATTCCAAACTGATTCCATCTGCCTGTATATGATCCATATCCCTGCCAACCCAGGCCTGCTTATCTGCCTGTCCAAATGCCTATTAAACATTGTGATTGTTTCTGTTTTTACCATCTGTCAGGCAAGTACATTCTAGTCACTGACCACCTCCTGCATAAGAAACTTGTCTGACACAACTCCCATTTAACTTGCACAGATGTTGTTGAAAATGCTCAGTAGGTCATGCAGCATCTGTGAAGAAAAATCACTTAATGTTTCGGGTCCAGTCCTCCTTCCTCAGAAATGTTAACTAATTTCTCTTCACAGATGCTGCTAGAACTGCTGAGCTTTTTCAGAAACTTCTGTTTTTCTTTCTGGTTTACAGCATCTGCTGTTCTTTCGGTTTTCATTTCCTTTAAACTTGCCCCCTCTCCCCTTAAATCTATGGCCTGTGGAATTGGTCATTTCCACTTGGAAAAGGATTCAGATTATTCACTCTGTCTGTGCCTCTCGGATCACTCCACAGCCACTGACTTTCCAAAGACAACAATCCAAGATTTTCCAACCTCTCCCAATCCAGGCAACATCCTGGTAAACCCATTTCCACCCTCTCCAAAGCCTCAACATCCTCTTTATAATGCGGTGCTCAAAACAGCACACAATACTGCAAAAGTGGCCTAATGACAGTTTTATATTCAGTCACCTGACAGAAGAAGGCAAGCCTGCCATCCACCTCCTTCACCACATTCAGGGAGCTGTGAACTTGCACCTCTGTATATCAATGCTGCTCAGGGCACTTCCTTTTAGTGTATACATTCCTCTTACAATGAGCCGCCCAAAACGCATCACGTCACACTTGTCTGAGTTAAAACCTATCTGCAATTTCTCCGCATAACCTTCCAACTGATCGCGTCCTTGATGTTTCCTTTGACAACATTCTTCACGATTCACAACTTCTTCACTTTGTGCCATCTACAAACTTGCTAATTAAATCGTTTACATTTTCAGGCTAATCATTTATATGTATTACAAACAACAGATGTCCCAGCTCTGACCCTTGTGGAACAGAGGCACTGGTCACAGACCTCCAGCCGGTAACATACCCCTGCACTCTGTTGCTGGGAGAAATATCAAAGAGGAGCCTTGAGTTCTGTGCTGAGCACCACCACCAATGTTTATTCAGAGCTCCTTACTAATGCATGATGGAAGAGTTCCCTCTCTGGAATTCTATGGCTCCCGCAGCCAAGTCCAGCATTTTGATGTGCTTCTTTCATACGTTCCACAAATATTTCCCCCCTGACCCGATCTCCTGGGTTCGGGATGTCAGCTCGGATGTTTATGAGCTCCCTTTCCCAGTCACTGATTCTCTGTCCGTCTGCAACTTCCCCTCTCAGCTCATGCAGTTGCTTTGTCAGTTCTTTCACAAATTGTTTCACCCTATCCTTGCCATTGTACATCTCCTGCCCTCCCACTACCATACCCTCTGGCAGCTGCATAGTCCATCCGGTCACTAATTCAAAGGGGGGTTGCTCTGTTCCCTTTGCTGGGTTGACGTCAGTTTCATTAGGATTGTGGGGAGTACACTAACCCATCCCTGCCTGTCTCTGTCAGGGCCTTAGTCAGACTATCGTTCAGTGTCTGCTTCATTCCTTCTACTGTCCCTGAGCTCTGGGGGTGGTATGTGAGATGGGATTTATGCTCAGTACCAAACAGGCCACAGAGCTGCTTAACTTCGTTTCCTGGAACATGTGCCCCTTGGTCAGAATCTGCAGGGGGATGCTTCCGCCCATTGAGTAAACCTGTTTATTAAGACCCAGCAGGATTTCCTTCCCTGGGATTGGGATGGGGGTGTATGTAAAATCCATTTGTAATTGTTCCCGTGGGCCCCTGGGTCCCTGCTGCTGCCTCAATTTTATCCTGATTGTTTTCCCTGGCTCACACTGTGTACAGACTACACCCCTTCGACAAAACCTTCTTGTTCCAGAACACCCCTGTAGTTCATCATCCGATATTGCATTTTATCCTGCTCAATATGGGCCAGCCCATGATATGATTTTAATAATGTTTGTCTTATACAGTGGCACTGCTAGATCATCCTATGTCCTATTACTGCCCCACCCTTTTCCCATTCCTGTTTCTCCTGCTATGGGACTGTTTCTGGAAATGTCTTTCAACTTTCCTTTCTCGCTTCTGCAGCTACTGCCACTGCATCCTCTTCAAATGTCTGCACTGTTTCAGTAAGTATGCTCACCCATGCTCACCAACTACCCCGTTGGTGTGGGGTTTCTACTTTCCTGTGAGCTCTAATCTTCATTATTGCTGCTTCACTGGGAAAGTTAGCTGCTTCCACTAACTCTCTGACCTGTTCTTCATGCTCAATGTGGCCCCCAGACAGGGTGATGTACCCTCACCGAGCCCAGTCATGAACTATACCAAAGGCATGCTGACTGTGTGCATTTTGCCTCCCTCACCCCTGCTTAATGTCCGTGCTTCTACCAGGGCTCGTGATGGTTCTCTATTTCTGGATAATTCCCCACAAAATTCCCACAATAATTAAACAATCCTAGAGTTTGCCTGATCCCTTTACAGTGTGTGGGTGGATAATTTTATCATCATAGATGTTGTTCCCGCTGGGACTGTCCCCTCTCCCTTCCTGATTTGATCTCCCCAATATGATGTCCCAGTTCCATCTCTCCCTACCTTCCCAGTTGCACTCTTTGTGCGTTAAGTTTAAGCCTGACCTGGCTAACCTGATCCAATACTCTGTATAATATCTGGATATGTTCTTTCTCACTGCTTGAGGTGATGAGGTGTTGGTAAGATCAGTGTGACGAAATCCATCAAACACACATCGGTGGGAAATACTGGAATACTGCGGGATCCCTGAGGTAATAGTATCCTGGTGGCCTGTTCTCGGTCAGTAAACACCACTCTCTTCTGCCATTCAATGTCCACAGGTATGGACCCAGACTATTTCCAGCTTCTGTCAATCTATCACTGTCACAATTACTGCCTCCTCAGACCCAGCTTTGATGTGATCCCGTTTGTGTGGGGAGTGAGAGGGCTCTCGATCTTTACAGGGTCGATAGATAACAACTCACTTTCCTGTTTGAGTTACACACACCGCTGAGTGGGTCTGAGCTATAACCCACCAGATTCTCTGACTGTCCCAGTCTCCCTGCAATGTAGCTACTCCGGAGAGGTTGCCTCTCCTTTTCTTTCTGTCCCAGTCCTGGCCGGAGCATCCCCATGTTTAAATTCGGGTGTTGATGTCAATAGTTGCCATTTTAGAATAAATAGGAGCAACTCCCAGAAGGTCCCTTCTTGAGTTTCACACCTCCATATCTGAATACATTTTGTCATACTCCCGGTCGACATCGGGGCAGGTTTGCTTCATCCAGCTTCCTATGTTCCCTCTCCGACTGCTCTCATTTTAGTAATTGAGAGGGTGAGGGGTAAATGCTTATCGGTAACTGACAAAGATACTCCGGTGTTAGAATCATGCAAGTATTGGCCCCTTAACAGCGCGTCAATGAATATTCAGGGGCTATGCATATACCTACATGAACACAGGCCACTCACAATATGAACACCTATCTCCCACTCTGTGCCTACGTTCCTTGTCTATGTGCCCTTTCCTGCTTCCCTTGTAACATTGTGGGTCTGATTACCCTCCCTGTACTGCAGCTATTCCCCTGTGTTTCTGTGTTTGCCTCAGCTCTCATGGCCCAATTCAGAATGTGGTTAGAATTATCTCCCACTGGGAGTCCCATGTTTATAATTACAGTTAAATGGGGTCCTATGTCATCTTTTAAATACATCAAACCTATTTCATCATCACATGTTAGGGTTTGGTAATCCCCTGTGGTCGTTACACACCTCAGGCTTCCTCTCTGTATGATCTGCGATCTTCCCCTTGGGTCCCTGAGTCACCAAGGTTATTTTAGCCCATTCAGCCTGTTCGCTCCCCAGTGTGTCCCTGCAATATCTGTAAATGCCTGGCGCCATGGATCAGCTGTACTCTGGGGGGAACCAGCTTGCACCCCATCCTCTCATTGCAGGTACAGTTTCTGCACTTCAGGGCATCTTGGGCTGACGGAGGGTCAGTGCATCATCTTCGGTGAGACTGTGTACCTCTACTAATTCATCCATATTGTCCCAATAAGGCCCATTATTTCCATTTCTCTATCAGGCTGGGTGTTCATTCACCAACATCTGTCATTCAGCGGGTGAACGGTTCAGGTTTGGTTTCTGTCAGTTCCCTTTCTTGCCCCCCTTCTGTCTGTCTAAGTTGAGCTTTGATGCCCAGTGGTGCCATAGACACGGCCTTCTGGGCATTACAGGGTGGTGGGTCATCCCACCCATTGTCGTCCCTCTGTCCTTATGTGGGCGCTTTGTCATCTAACCTGTTCCAGTCAGTGTCACCATCCTCACTGCCTTCTGAGGAGAACGGGGCACTAGGTACTTCCCCCACTGTAACTACCACCTGGCCCTTTAGCTTTAAGGCCTCATGTCTGAGAGCCACAACCTTCACTTGTTCCTGTTTCCCATAATAATGTAACACATCCTGTCATTCCTGGATTCAAACAGAACAAAATGTGAATTTGGTTTTACTTGAAATATTAATAATTTGACATTCACTTTACATATCTATAGAGGTGGAAGTTCTCCTGTGATTATTTAAGTGAATTTAACGTGATAATACAATGCAAATAACTGATAATCAACAACAATGAATGAACTGAATAATATATGATTATTTGTGCAAGTTCTTGCAATGAAATTTCAATGAAATTTAATGCTTGTCACCCATTACATCATGGGCATTGTTATTAGGGAATAAAGTAATAGAAGGATATCAGAGAAAATAAATAGACTTTAATTTTAGCTTCACTACAATAATGAAACAAAACAATATTTGGAAATATGGTTAAACTACATAACAAAGTTTCCAGTGTCATTATTGAAATGAAAACTATTTTAGTTTGCAAGTTGTTTTGCACTAAGAATAATTGGAAATAATTTGTGATTTGGAATACACCATTTAAAATATAATTTGAAGAGAATAATCAGATACATTTTTGGAGGAAATTATGAATGGAAATTAATATATATTCATTGATATTAATAGTTTTAAAATGTTGAGAAGTTGACTGGGATTATTTGATTGAGAGAGGCTGCATGATTATAAAGACCAGTTCGCTATTTTCATTGCATGGTTGGTTTCACTAGAATCTGTTGTGGTCTGTGCTCTTGTTGTGTGCAGTGGACTGTCATTGATAGCTTAATTTACCTGCGAGTCCCTGATCAGGTTTCCTTTGTCTGTAAGTCAGTCTGTAAGTGAGCAACACACCTCCTTTTGTGAGGGGAAACAGATTCTCTTCAAAGGAAATAAGTGGCAGTTCACACTGAGAATGGTTTCTAGCACACACCATCAGCAGGGAAGGGTTTTTTCTAAAGAATTCCAATCTCTATCTACAAATCTGATTTGTCAATTTGTGGAAGATTCAGCCCCTTTGTTCTGAGCTGTTTTTATACAAGCAGTTGGTTCATTATGTCTTTGCCAAGAATGTTGTTTACTTTCCCCTTTTACTGTGATTCTGCAGGTTCGAATATTCTGTGAGTCAATAATGTTCAGTAACTGAACATTGAATGATTTTGTCTCAAACAGAGCAGTGGCCTTGTTTTCAGCTAATTATTCACTTTCCATTTCCTAGTTGTGTTGAATGTTCCAGAACCAGACTCTGAGCAATGTTTCCATTCACTTGTGTTGGATTCACTGACAGCCACATGGTCAGTCAGTTTCAGCAGTTTGAATTCAATAATCATCTAGAATTATGAGTCTATTGATGAAATTATTCTCGATTGTCAGGAAAAACCCATCTCGGTCACTGATGTCCTTTAGGGAAGGAAGCTGCCATCCTTACCTGATCTAGTTTACATGTGACCCCTGTGTAGGGGGTAGTGTAATTTTTAAACGGTTAGCTGCATTTTAGTCTTTTCTACCTTATAGTAAACACTAGTGCCTTATAGTAAACACAAGCAGACACTCGAAACTGGTGCCGGACCTCCCCCATATTTTTATGAATGAAACAATTGTAACAGCTTTCCTCGATAGCTGAGAGACCGCCCTGAACCACAGTTGTACAACATCATCCATATAAGGAAAGAACGGGGAACTCGAACACTGATTGGCCAAGTGAGTAACAGGCACCAGAACCCAAAAAAGGAAAACAATGGGGAACCCCAGCACTCGTTGGTCAAGACAGCAGTAGGAGACCCAGCCCACATTTACGTGTATATAATGTGTGGAGATTATTATTAAGGGGTGTGTACCCACGAGGCATTGCACCCGACTTTGCAAAGTTGAATGAAAAGTTTTGGACAGACTCCTCCGTGTCTTTGTTCCTGGGAAGGGAAATAAAAGTGCCGGAGATGGGGCTGGACAGCCGCATATCACGCACAATTGGGGGCTCCTCCGGGATGAAATAATTATTGCCGGTGGGGGGGGGGAAGTCTCTTCGGCTCACGGATCAAGCCTGATCACAACAAAGACGCGTCTAGTATATATTTATACTTCTCACTGATCAGCTTGGTCTGTTGGCCGTCGGCCAAGAGAGGATGTGACCCGGCTCATTTAAAAATAATTTTGAATCCTGGAAAAGGAACACACGGACGAGTGTTGGGACGACCGGTTAGTGACTATTCACGGGGGTACACACATTTAAAAAGGCCAGACAACTCCGTGCACGGATCAAGGGAAGAGATTTTTTTTGTTCTTCCTTGTTGGCCACGTGGTTTTGACGGTCATCTGTGAAAACGCTTTAGGCGTTTAAGACCAGGACCGAAGATAAGCCACAGGAAATTGTGGTTTTGACGGCCATCTGTGAAAACGCTTTAGGCGTTTAAGACCAGGACCGAAGATAGACCATGGGAAATCAGACTTCTAGACTTACTAAGGAGAAGTCAGGGAAGACTGCAAATGGGAAAGAAATACCCCCCGATAGTCCACTAGGTCGGAAGTTAAGTCTATGGACGGACAGTAGTAGAACAAAGGACTTAAAGAAAGAGACCATGATAAAATATTGTTGTTTTATATGGACCAAGGAACCTATCCGCGCCCCCTCGGTAGTTTGGCCCGAGTATGGGTCTGATGAAGAGTGGGTGTGTCAAATCCTAAATGTATATGTTAACAGAAAACAACCGTTTAACCCAGAAGAGAGCAAATATGCCGCTGCCTGGTTGGCGGGCGACGGCGAGAGTCCCACGCGTCTCTATCCTCTGATTCCCCAAACAGACCCGAGGAAGCCCCAGAAGTCTTGGGACATCCTCACCGACGGTTTGCCACCGTCTGCCCCGCCCCCGTATATACCACCCGCGCACGACCAGGCGTCCAGCGCGGACCTCCCTCCTGCGACGGATAAATCCGATTCACAGCAGGCTACGACCAGTGAGGAAGGGAGGGCTGGGGGGCCACAGAAGGGGGCGCAGAACCCACTCCAGGCACTAGGAAATCAGTCCGACTCGAGATGCGGAAAGGCCGAGAAGAGGAATTGAGAGCTGGGAGGAGTGACAATATTGAACAGCTGAACCCCTTACGAGAGGTGCCGTTTGGGAACGAACGGACCGGGTTCGTAGTACAACCTTTAAATTCTGGGGATATCCGGCAACTCCGTAACGAACTACCCCGTCTACTGGACGACCCCGTCAGTGTGGGAATACAACTGGGCCAATTTCTTGGGACCAGTATATACACATGGGCTGAACTGCAGGCCATAATGAGAATACTATTTAATTACGATGAAATTGTTATTATCCGGAATAGTGCAATGGCCATTTGGGATAGGGAGCATGAGGACGGCCCTCAGCGTGGAGAGCAGAAGTACCCCTTAGAGGACCCCCGGTGGGATCATAACGACGCGGGGGGACGGGCCAATATGACAGATCTCAGAAGCCTTATAATCAGGGGGATCCAAACCTGCGTGCCCAAACAGCGGAATTTAGCGAAAGGATTCGAAGTTGGACAGAAAAAGGATGAATCCCCGAGTGAGTTTTTAGACCGTTTGCGGGAGTCCATGCGAAAGTATTCAGGTTTAGACCCCGATGGGGAAATAGGCAAGGGCATGCTTAAGGTGCACTTTGTGACTAAGTCATGGCCTGACATTCAGAAGAAATTACAGAAAGTGGAGGATTGGGCTGAAAAAAATGTTGCAGAATTATTACGGGAAGCACAGAAGGTGGACGTTCAGAGGGATGTAATAAGGGAGAAACATAAGACAAAAATGATGGTGGCAGCCGTACAGGAAGCTTGTAAGTCCACCGGAATGGGGGAGGGCGGTTATGGGGTGGAAAGAGGAACGTCGAAGGAAAGTTGGAGAGGGAGAGGAGCGAGACGGGGCAGAAGTGAGAGAGGAGGATCTTATGGAATTGAGCGGCCTGAGGTGGCCAGATGTTACCATTGCAGGAAACTGGGACACTTCAAAAGGGATTGTCCCGAGTTTAAAAGGGAAAAAGAAGAGATGTATGAAATGGAGCGTGAACAAATGGATTAGGGAAGTCAGGGTAGGATCGGAACACGGGCCTACCAAGAACCCCTGGTAAATTTACGGGTGGGCCCATTTAGACAAGATGTTACCTTCTTAGTTGACACAGGCGCCGGCAGTTCCTCAATTCACCTCCATTCTAGGGGGGTTGGCTTCCAAGCTAAAACATTAAACATTTCAGGAGTTAAGGGTGGGGTTTTTAGTGCGAAAATATTCGAACCACAACCCTTGCGGCTGGAGGAGGAGGAGCTCCAGGTGGAACTCCTTCACCTCCCCCATCTTCCCTATGGGTTGTTGGGACGGGATTTGATAGTCCGTTTCGGATTACGAAAAGAAGTGGGAGAAGAGGAAGAATTAGCCGTTACCATGTCATACCTTAGTGAATCCCGATTGACAGAGATAGACCCTAGGGTTTGGGTCGCCAAAGGGAACCGGGGGGGGACTCGCAATTCGACCTGTGGAGGTAAAATTAAAGCCCCAGAGCCCCGACGTCAGAGTGCGCCAATACCCCATCTCTTGGGAAGGGAGGCAGGGCCTGAAGACAGTTATGGAAGACCTAATAAAAGATGGATTGGTAGAGCCCTGTATGTCACGATACAATTCCCCCATCCTGCCGGTCCGGAAGTCGGACGGGAGCTACCGAATGGTCCAAGACCTAAGGGAAGTAAATAAAATTGTCCAAGTACAGCACCCCGTGGAACCGAACCCATACACTATTCTGGGGCGAATACCCCCGGACCACAGCTGGTTTAGTGTTATAGACTTAAAGGATGCCTTCTGGGCGTGTCCCCTGGACAAGGACAGTAGGGATCTTTTTGATTTTGAATGGGAGGATCCTGATACTGGCAGAAAATAGCAGTACAGGTGGACCGTGCTCCCCCAAGGATTCACTGAGTCCCCGACTCTGGTCGGGCAGATTCTGGAACAATTATTGGAGGAATTAACCTTGTCCCCGGCCCTTAAGCTTATATAATATGTGGACAATCTCCTTTTATCCGGACCCGCGGAGGAGGACGTCCTACTTGGGACTAATGCCCTGTTAAATTACCTAGCTGAGAAGGGGTTAAGAGTGAGTCAGAAGAAGCTCCAATATGTCGAGAAAGAGGTTAAGTACCTGGGACACTTGATAAGCCAGGGACAGAAACGAATAAGTCCGGAAAGAGTGCGGGCAATAATCGAACTAGGCCTCCCAACGACCAAGCGGGAGTTGCGGAAGTTCTTGGGACTCTTAGGCTATTGTCGGTTATGGATAGACGACTATGCCCCCCTTACTAAAGACTTGTACCTAAAACTCATTGAGGAGGCACCCAACAGAATAAAATGGGAGGAGGAGGAGAAACAGTTAATTGGAATCCTAAAAGAAAAATTGATGACCGCACCTATTTTAAGCTTGCCGGATTTTAGTAAAACATTTCGTCTCTTTGTGAACTCCAGAAAGGGAACCGCTCTTGGAGTATTGACCCAGGATTGGGGGGAAAAAAGGAAGCCCGTGGCTTTCCTGTCAAAAATTCTGGATCCAGTCTCCCGAGGGTGGCCGGAGTGTGTCCAAGCGGTGGCAGCCACGGCAAAGCTGGTAGAGGAAAGCAGGAAGTTGACTTTCGAGGCCCCCTTGACAGTCACTACTCCCCACCAGGTTAGAGCCATCCTGAATCAGAAGGCCGGGAGGTGGCTGACTGACTCGAGAATTCTGAAATATGAAGCCATATTGTTAGGCCGAGAAGACCTCCGAATAGAAGTCGGGGGCTGCCAGAACCCGGCGGACTTTCTTTGGAAAGGGGAAGGGGAGGAGGAACTGGAACACTGCTGTTCAGACATAATAGTGTACCAGAGTAAAGTGAGGGAAGATCTGAGGGATATCCCCTTCCATGCAGGAAGGCGGTGGTACATTGACCGGTCCTCTCGAGTGATAGATGGGAAGAGACACAACGGTTATGCAGTCCTTAGTGAGACTGGTTGGGAATTAGTGGAAAGTGGACGGCTACCGAATGCCTGGTCCGCACAAACGTGCGAATTGTACGCCTTGCACCGGGCTCTGAGGAATTTAAACGGAATAGCCGGGACAATCTACACTGACTCTAAGTATGCCTTTGGGGTAGTACACACCTTTGGGAAGATCTGGAAGGAAAGGGGAATGATACATAGTAGAGGAAAGGAGTTGGTCCACGAGGAACTAGTCGCCATGATCTTGGAGGATTTGTTGCTGCCACAAGAGATTGCTGTAGTACATGTGAAAGGGCACCAGAAAGACGATAAAATAGAGACCCTGGGGAATCAATTGGCAGATGAACAGGCAAAACTGGCCGGGATGGGGAAGGAAGTAATAAACTGCCTGGTAAGGATTCCCCAGATATCCGAAATTACCGAAGTGCCCACGCTTACTGACAAAGAAGAAACTCTTCTTGCGTCTCTGGGGGGTACAAAGGATAGGGAAGGGAAGTGGACCTTACCCGATGGCCGCCAGCTACTAAATCGACCGTTGATGCGGGACATTATTGCCCGTCTACACCAAGGGGGTCACTGGGGCGTCCAGGCACTGTGTGACGCCTTCCTGCGCCGATATGCTCACCCTGGTCTGTACACGGTAGCCAAGCAGGTCACAGGAGATTGCATAACGTGTCGAAAGATTAACAAAAGTGGGCTGCGGCAGCATGCAAGACAAGGGGGTAGGAGTCCGGCCTATAGGCCGTTTGAGTATGTCCAGGTAGATTACACTGAGCTCCCCCCCATAGGTCGCCTGAAGTATCTATTAGTAATCGTAGATCACCTGACAGGATGGGTGGAAGCTTTCCCCACTGCCACGGCAACGGCAATTCAGGTTAGCAAAATTCTACTCGAACAAATCATCCCACGATTTGGGCTGCCCCGCGCTATTGACTCTGACCAGGGGAGCCACTTCACCTCGACCGTCCTCCAAAATGTAGTGCAAGCAATGGGGATTGACTGGGATTTGCACACCCCCTGGCATCCCCCCTCCTCGGGCAAGGTCGAAAGAATGAACCAGACCATCAAAAAGCAGCTAACCAAACTCACGAGTGATATCGGCCTGCCTTGGACCAAATGCTTACCCCTTTCCCTATTGCAAATTCGCACCCAGCCAAGGCGGGATTTGGGCGTCTCCCCTTTCGAAATGCTGTTTGGCCTCCCGTTCCATGGGCCGAAGGGGGAACCTCCTGTATTCGAGTCTCGGGATATGTTTGTGCAAAAATATGTGGTGGCTCTGGGGTCTGCTCTATCTCGTTTACGCCAACACGGACTTTTGGCACAGACGCCGCCCCTCGAGTTTGCGGTGCACACCGTAAAGCCGGGTCAGTGGGTCCTGATTAAAAGCTGGAAGCAACGTACCCTCGAACCAACTTGGGACGGTCCCTTCCTGGTACTTTTGACTACCGAAACGGCTGTCCGTATGGCCGAAAAGGGCTGGACACATTACACTCGAGTCAAGGGACCAGGGCCACAACCGACGGAGGACGAACGAACCTCTCTGACAAAGGCATCTAAGGAACAGAGACCGTGAGAACAAACTAATCGGACTTTGGCGAGTCTAAAGGAACTGTGCCCTCTGGCTACAGGTGTCGCGACAAAATGCGGTCAATCGTATTGTTAACTTGCTATGCCATTATCCTTGGGCTGGGTCATAGTGTGCGTGTTACCCAATTTGGCCTCCGGAAAAAACAAGCAGAGGACCGTCAGTGGTTCTCCATCTCCGTGCCTGCCAACAAGCCAACACAGACATTTAGCTTAGACCTATGTGGGTTGGTGCCCTGTGGGACTAAAAGTGAACTGAATCAAACTAAGCGGAACCTAGAGAGAGAAAGGGGATTCCAGGGTCAGACGTTAGTATTATAATTGCATGGTAGGGAAGGCATAAATAGGCCTCCAGCCCCCGGGGTCCAGGCTATGGTGTCAGTTGTCCGTGATCCCATCACCACTGGACGGGATTGTGGGCAGAATCAGTGCAATCCGCTCTATCTGACCATAAAGAACTTGGGAAACAACGGGGCGAGCCTTAATGGAACAATACTGGGTATTAGGGTTGGGGGCCAGGCAGGACAGGAGGGGTTGCAGCTGTGCTGCACGTATATCACGATAATTGAAGCTGAGTCTGGGGGCTCATCCGCCACCGATGAGCAGGAAAAGATTAGAATAATTGAGGTGACGGATTTGGAAAAGACCTTTGAAATAGAAACGGGATACGGGAAGGCGAATGCCTGGATGGCATGGGTCAAATATACTGTGAGGAGCAGGAAAAAGAGTGATTGCTACGCATGCACGAGTGCCCGCCCTAACCCTCAGATGGTCCCATTCCCGCTGGGATGGGAGAAACACCCACGAGCCTTGGACTGCATGGTAAGGCTGTACCAGGACCGGGTGGCCTGGAACGACTCCACTTGTCGACCTTTGTGTTTTACGTTTCCCCCCGACAGGTCTGAGGGGGCGCCCCGCCCGCCATCATTCTCAGGGGTAACGGGTACGCACCAGGCCTGCGTCTCTCGGACGGGACTACAGTCGGACAACGATGTGGGGACATTTGACAAGTGCAGCGGATCAATTCGGCTGGTCAATGAAACTAGCGGGGGCGGGAATTACTCCCACATTCAAGTGCCTAGGGCAGACCTCTGGTGGTACTGTGGTGGGAGGGTTCTGCGACCGACCCTGCCCCGAAAATGGACGGGCACTTGTGCAATCGTTCATTTGGCCATCCCATTCACCCTGGCATTCGAAAAACAAGAGCAACCCCGTTCCAGTGGAAGAACTGAGAGAGCTTTGGAGACCTCTTTCGATGATAACATATATTTAGATGCCATAGGGGTCCCCATGGGTGTTCCTGATGAATACAAGACTAGGAACCAGATAGCGGCGGGTTTTGAGTCGTCACTGTTCTGGTGAGTGACTATCAATAAGAACGTGGATTGGATTAATTATATTTACTACAATCAGCAGAGGTTCATTAATTATACCCGGGATGCAGTGAAAGGAATAGCAGAACAACTGGACGCCACTAGTAGGATGGCGTGGGAAAATAGGTTGGCCTTAGACATGATGTTGGCAGAGAAGGGGGGTGTTTGTGTCATGATAGGCACTCAGTGCTGCACTTTCATCCCCAACAACACAGCCCCTGATGGGTCCATCACCCGCGCCCTGGATGGACTCACCACATTGGCGGACGAACTGGCCGAAAACTCGGGCATCGACTCTGGCCTCACGGACTGGTTGGAAGCTTGGTTTGGTAAATGGACGGGGGTGGTCGTTCCCTTTCTTGTCTCATGTATAGTGGTGGCAGGGGTACTCATTGCCCTTGGGTGTTGTGTTATTCCCTGCGTCCGGGGATTAACTCAACGACTGATCGAAACCGCCCTTACGAAGAGGGATGTTCCCTATGGGCAGGTTGAGCGAATGAATCTCGAGATGGAACAACGTGAATCCCTCTTGGGCGGGGGTAGTATTAGAGACGGGCAGTTTGATGAACAAGCTCGGGAGTTATTAAACGCCCTGGAGAAGAAACTTACGGTTTAAAAATTACAGGCCGTAAGAAAAGACACGGGGGATTTGTAGGGGGTAGTGTAATTTTTAAACGGTTAGCTGCATTTTAGTCTTTTCTACCTTATAGTAAACACAAGCAGACACTCAAAACTGTTGCCGTACATTCCCCATGTTTTTATGAATGAAACAACTGTAACAGCTTTCCTGGATAGTTGAGAGACCGCTCTTAACCACAGTTGTACAACATCATCCATATAAGGAAAGAACGGGGAGCTCGAACACTGATTGGCCAAGCGAATAACAAAATAATCGCAGGCACCAGAACCCAAATAAGGAAAACAGTGGGGAACCCTAGCACTCATTGGTCAAGACAGCAGTAGTAGACCCAGCCCACATATACGTGTATATAATGCGTGGAGATTACTATGCTTGTTGTACCCACGGGAACAACAACCGACTTTGCAAAGTTGAATCAAATGATTTGGGCAGACTCCTCCGTGTCTTTGTTCCTGGGAAGGGAAATAAAAGTGCCGGAGATGGGGCCGGACAGCCGCATATCTCGCACACAACGACAACAAGTTAGAAGCTCTCTGGTGTTCGCCTTCCATCCCACCAACCTCAGGATACAACGCATCATCCTCCTCCATTTCTGCCATCAAATGTCAGACCCCAACACCAGAGATATACTTCACTCCCCACCCCTATCATCATACTGCTGAGACCATTCCCTCACAACTCCCTCGTTAGGTCCACACGCCCCCACCAAGCCACCTTCCACTCCCAACACCATCCCTTGAGATGTGAAACCTGTGCCAACACCTTCCTCCTCACCTTCACCCAAGGCCCCAAAGGATCCTACCACATCAGGCAGTGAACATCCTGTGCATCCAAACACCTCTTCTAGTCAGTCAATTGCTCCTGTCTCCTATACATTGGCGAGACAGGATGTCAACTTACAGAACGGTTCAGGGAACACTCTTGAACACATAAATCCAACAACCCCACTTCCCTGTGGCCGAATACTTCAACTCCCCCTCCCACTCCGCCAATGCCCTGCAAGCTTTTGGCCTCCTGCACTGCCAAATTCTAGCTACCTGACTTCTGGAGGAAGAACGCATCATCTTCTGCATTGGGACCCTCCAAACACACGGTATCAAGGACAATTTCACCAGTTTCCTTATCCCCCCTCCCTCCACCTAATCCCAGATCTAACCCTCCAACTCAGCACCGCCCTCTTGAATTGCCCTACCTGTCCATCTACCTTCCGCAGTATCAAATCCACCTTCCACTCTGACCTATCACAATCATCACACACCTTCATCTAGCTGTCGCCTTCCAAGCTACCTTCCTCCCAGCGCCTATCTTCTCCCCCCGCCTCATTTATCTCTCTGCCCCCGTCAGCCCACCCCACATTCCTGATAAAGGCTTTATGCCTGAAACGTCGAATTTCCTGCATCAGATGCTGCCTGACAGGCTGTGATTTTCTATGACCACACTTTTTGACTCTGATCTCCAGCCTCTGCGGTCCTCACTTTTACCTGCTGAAGGACTTTCACAGGTTTGGAGAGTGAGCAAAGAAGTGGCAGTACAATGTGGGAAAGTGTGGGAAAGCATTTTGCCAGGATGAATAGAGGCATGGACTATTTTCGAAATAGAGAGGAAATTCAGAAGTCTGAAGGGCAAAAAGATTAGGGAGTTTAGTCCAGGAGTCTTGAAAGGTAAACTTGCAGTTTGTCAGTAGTTAGACAGGCAAATACAATGAAGGTATTTATTTCAAGAAGTCTTAAATGTAAAAGCAGGGATGTACTTCTAAGGCTCTACAAGGCTTTGGTCATGCAACATTTGGATTACTGTGCGCAGTTTTGCGTCCCATATCTCAGGAAGGATGCACTAGTCCTGGAGCGTTTTCCAAAGAGATTCACGAGAATGGTGCCAGGAAATAAAAGCTTTACAATTAAAAAATATTTGAGGGCTCTGGGTCTGTATTTGGTAGAATTCAGAAGGATGTTAGGAGGTCTAATTGAAACTTACAGAATACTAAATGACCTGGGAGAGAGGGGATTTTAGGAAGATGTATCCAATGTAGGAGAGCGAGGGGACAGTGGAAAGAGAAGATCGTTTCGAACAAAGATAAGGAGAAACCTCTTCAGCCAGACACCGGTGAATCTATGGAATTCACTGCTACAGAGGGCTGTCGAGTCCAGGTCATTGAGTATATTTAGGAGTGAGACAGATAGGTTCTTGACTGTAAAGGGGATCAAGGGTTACAGGTAGAAAGTGTGAGAATGGGGTTGAGAAGCTTAACAGCCATCATGGAATGGTGGAGCAGGCTCAATGGGTCTAATGGCCAAATTTCTGTTCCAATGTCTTCTGGTTGTGTGGTTAATATTGGCTCTCATCATTCCTCATTGGAGATGTACCCTTGAATTTGAACTTCATATAATTTATGAAGAATAAAATTCCAATACTGATGTCTGGTAAATATCATGTTCTCTCCCTCCACTCTCAGCAGCCATGCCCCGATATCATAATCACACTGCAATTGAATCCAGTGAAATTTACTTCAATACAGTTGATTGACATCGATAACATTAACAGCACGACCCTTACCTGCCCTCTCTGATCCTTGAATAACCATCTGAATTGCGTGTCACATCATATTCTCTGTTAACATACCATGCCATTTGTCTGTTATCACTCATGTTGTCATAAGCAACTTTCTGTCAGATTATGGACTAGAAAAGTTCTCTACATATTTTACTGACATTATAATCACTGATCAGTAGTTACAGACTATATGTTTCGATTTATAAGCCAAGAAACTTGTTTAAGTTCTGACAATCCTTTGACATTACTGCCATATCTGAGGCAGATTGAGTGATTACATTCAATCAAACTATCATCTCAAATATTTCTTCCTGTTCACCCCCCACACATATCCCACGCCAAATGAGTAAACTTGAAAAGTTCTTTTGAATTTTAATAAAATCATTATTGAATTCAAAGGGGTTAACTGGAGTTATTTGTTCAGTGACTGTGATTAATATCAATCTCAGTGGATCCTAATTATGGCAGTGGAGAGTTTCCATGGTTGAAATATAAATGGGCTTTGTTCAATTTGCTATCGCATTGTGTGAGTAGGAGCATCACTGACAGCACTAACAGAGATCAGCAGCTTGAGAGAGAGCGCGGGAGGAGAGATCAGAATCTGAGAACATTAGACAGGAACGTTACAATAATGATTCATAATCTGAGGACCATGGATTGGAATGTTCTAACAATGGATCAGAATCTGAGAACATCAGACTGGAATGTTCCAACAATGGACAGAAGTTTATCCTTGGGTCTTTACTGGCTTTCTCGACCTTGGATATCATTAGCATCACGGATCCAGAATATCCTTTGGATTATTCAAGGTGGTTACTATCCGATCCTTGCGATAGTTGGTGTTCCTGGTAAGTCATTATATTTGTCTACTAAACCGGGTTGAACTCAATTTCTGCTCATGATATACAAATTTTGGAAAGTGCAAGTCAATGTCTTCAGTTCCAAACAAAAAAATCCTTTCCTTATTATTGCATTGGATAAATCTTTTCTGCGTTGCTGGTTTTAATTAAGCAAGAGAATTTATCCTGAATTGTAACACCACAAACCCCCAGCAATGTGTTTTACTCTTTACTGTCCTGTGGAACAACTGAACCAGCCACTCAGTTTAAGATGCTGTCCTGGCCAGGGCTGCATACGTCCTGTGAGAGAAGAACAAAAGTAAAGATAGCTCCCTTCCTCTACCTGTTTCCCTTATTTGTACAGCTCATTTCTATTCAGGTAGGTGATCATTACATCTTTTAGGTGTATTCGATCTCATTGAAATTCTCCCCGAGTTGCACATCTCCATCGGCAACTCTGGTGCTGACTTTATTGATGCTGACGTACAGATATAAGAAACTTATAAATTCCATGTCAGTCGTAGTGCATCGATAAATAATGGCGTTTCATAACACAGGAAGGAAACGGCGATGTCTAAGTGAGAGAAAAGGATTATTGTGATCATCCCTGAGTGTGTTGAGGCAGTATTTGGGGTACTGTGGATAGACTTTCTCTCAAGTCTCACCAGACTAATCCCTGGGATGATGGCAACATGAACAGTGAATGAAGCTCAGTGAGAGAATAAGGTGATTGCATTGAACATTAAGGGGGATGTGCAATCACTTATGATGTTCTAAACAGACACTGTTACGGTGATAAATTCCATGGCTTTTTCTTTCACTCGGGTTACATGATTCTCAATAGTTTAAGAGCCTCTGAGAACGTTCCACCCAACCACCCTCACTCCCTATTTCGGTTCAGAGAGGGAGAGAGTTTTAGGCTTTTGAAAAAAAAAACTCTCCCAATGTTAAAACAGATCAATTGGTGCGTGATCCTGCAATGAACGTCATGCTATCCATAATCCCGACAGCAGCAACAGTACCTTCATTATAAAAGAGTTAACTCTTCCCAGCAGCTTCTGACCGACACAGAGCACATGGG